>NC_079216.1:6412737-6502737 GCF_029633865.1 Lampris incognitus | reverse complement strand
GCTCTTCATCCCCATCCTCCTCTACCTCAGGATGGAGATGAGTCGCCCTGTTTCTACCCAACCCTGCAGCGCTGGAGTCTGTACATTGATTTTTTATTTTTTTTAGGAAAATCCTCCTCGTTCCACCTTTAAGATCCTCGAGGAAAACAACGAATAATACGAAAAATCATAACAATAATTGTGTATCTATATTGCACTTTTCTAAAACAATGCCACAGAGTACTTACTCAACCCAGAGGAGTTTGTATTTGGTCATTTCCTCATCGTATATCAGTGCTGTCGCCATCGCCATCCCCCAACGAAAACAAGACCGCGATCACAGCCTGGGGAGGGCAACACATGGGTCAGCAAACCGTGCACTGACACGCGGGTTAGCAAACCGTGCACCGACACGCGGGTCTGCAAACCGTGCACCGACACGCGGGTTTGCAAACCGTGCACCGACACGTGGGTCTGCAAACCGTGCACCACCCTGCAGGAGTTGTCCTCCCTACCACTAAAATCATCATTTATACACAGTGTATGCGTGCACTTACGATACAAAACAACATAATATGCACAAAGTATCCATGCAAATTACAACCAAACACAATCACACTGCAGATGTCGCGGTATTCCTACCTTCGCACGGGACGCTGGCGACCTTCGGAGGTACGAGTACAGTTCATCATGACAACTGTTGCGTCGTTATTACGGACAACGCAACGCAAACGCAGCGGCTCACACGTGACCGAGAAGGAAAACGCAGCACAAGTTTGAGGGAACAAAGTGAAACTCCCTCCGCCGGCGACGGGACGCGTGACGTCAGCGCCAGTCTTCCGGTTTCAAAATAAAAGTCACCGCACCATTAAATCCTGAGATTTTCTTTGATTTTTTTTATTTTGGAATTGCTGTCACGTACATTTTATCTGAAATTTGTGTTTATATTAATACTCATCATCACATTGTGATGATAATATAGCTACCGAAAAAGCTGAAAGAAGAAGAACAATATTACATCATTAAATTGATAAGTACATTGGACAAATGTCATATTCATTAGTCTAAAAATAGCATCGACATTCTTTTATCTCATTTGAAAAGGAAACTAAACAACACAACAAAAGAGCCTCTGCCTAATAAGAAAGTTGAGAAACTTGTGAGTTCATGTAATGTTTTCAAAATCCTTGCATAATGTCACGTCCCATTGTACTTTTTTCTAATAATTGTTCCATTTCTTGCTCTGATATCATTTTTACTTTGAGAAAAAGTCATCGTAATACATTCTAATGAGGTTCAAGCCACGTTAAATAAAAGATCACATGGTCCATGTGGGTCACATATTGAAACTGATTCTCTTTTGGAGATTTTTTTTTTTAACCTGGAAATCTCAAAAAAAAATAATTTCACAGAGTTTATATTTTATCCCTTAATACCCATTGACAATGTTGACATAAAACACTGGTCCACAAAAACAACCGTGTAAACACAACATACGTCTTGCTGGAGGCCGGAAAAGCAGGAGCAGGCCTGCACAGTGACTCGAGTTTCGCTTCCGCTTGGATCTCTGAATTGTAGAACAGTGAGAGTTTTATTCAGACCTCAGTCAGACGGCACAGACAGAAGAACCAACAGTTCTGAAATAAGAAACCCAAATTACATGTTGATTACTTCACACCATTAACAACCATTTTATTTTCTTAACTAAGCCAGAGATGAAATTTAAAAAGAGACTTCACTACCTTCGTTCCTCGTGTAAGAAAACTAATTTAAATACCCAGTGGCTATAATGTTTATTTCATACAAAACATTCTGAAAACAAAGAGAAAGTAGATGAAACAAAATGACAGTAAGTTTACTAGGCTGATAAAAAAAACCAGAACAAAATGTATCAACGCACGGTCTCTAGTAAACCTGAAAGATACATTTAAACAGGCTGTATGACTGGAAAACGTTGTTTCTACCAGGGCTCGTCCGTCTCTGAGGGGCACGGTCCACCACACGAGACGGGCTGGACAGGGGCAGGGCAGAATCTGGCCATTATGTTTTCTGTTTATTTTGAAAACAGTGACATCACCGGCTCCGCAACCCCTCCAAGTCTGAGAAAAAGGATGTCGGATCCTTCACAGAGCAGACTGAGAACCACTTAAAATCCATTTAAATCAAGAAACAGATTTCCCTCAGTGACGCCAAACATCTAAATAATCCTGACGTGAGAATGGTATGACATCTGACCTCAACAGGAAATAATAACGAGTGAACTATACGCGTCCAGGGTATAAATTGTGGTTTGTATTTAGATTTTGAATCGAATCGAATCAAACGAATGTAGTAGCATCAGCTCGGTAAAGTTCAACACTAAAGCGTGAGTATTTACTCTTTACTTAGGTATCAAAAGTAAGAGCAGAGTCCAGTCCTCCTGACAAGTCAGGTGGTGCTTTGACTTCCTGGACCCAGTATGGAGCTGAAGGTGAACCGCAGCGTTTTCCGTGTAAACAAACAGGTTTGTTTGTATTTATAATACCCCCGTCCAGTTGTAGAGTTTGTTGTCAGACCACACTGACTGTGCTGATAAACATCATTATCTTCTGTAACACTTAAAAGAACTGCACAAATGAAGCATTACTTAAGTATTAGTAACTACTGAATTCATCATTTGTAAAGCATCTGTAAAGCATCTGTAAAGCAAGACATGTGCCAATGGTTAGTGTGTTAAAAGATGTTTTAATACTTATTAATACTTCACTTCATGATTAATTCATGCACAAATGTACATCTAAATAGTTTGTTAATCGTGTACTTACACTTTCTAAAGGATCTCATGATCCTTCAGACTGCTGTGAGTCTCAAGGTGCTGCTGGCCTTTCGGTCTCATGTGCAAATGCTTTGTGAGGCACAGATAGTCCTCACTTTAGATGAGCTCACGCAAAATACCCACCTAACAACTACTAACTACCGGAAGTGATCATGAGTTGCGGTATTTATAAAACATCTATTAATTCACTAGAACCATTGGTGCGTGTCTTGCGTTACAAATGCTCTACAAATGATGAATTCAGTGGCTGCTAATTAACGAGCGCTTCGTTTGTGTAGTTATGAAGTGTTACCATATCGATCTTCAAAGATGTTCAGGGGAATCTAGATTTTAACCATTTAGAAGGCTACACTAATTACAAATCAACCTTCTCTTGCCTTTGATCCTGTCTGTGAAAACCCGTTTCACAGTAGCACATAACACAGTAGAGGCGTTTCCTCTGACATATTTTTCTGTTTCTGCTGTCAGATCACCGCACGGCCAACCTGATCTCACAGAAACATGTGAAATGACCACAACTGGCATGGACATATACATATACATACATACATACATACATACATACATACATACATACATACATACATACATACATACATACATACATACATACATACATATATATATACACACACACACACATATACACACACACACACACACACACACACATATATATATACACTACCGTTCAAAAGTTTGGGATCACCCAAACAATTTCGTGTTTTCCATGAAAAGTCACACTTATTCACCACCATATGTTGTGAAATGAATAGAAAATAGAGTCAAGACATTGACAAGGTTAGAAATAATGATTTTTATTTGAAATAAGATTTTTTTTACATCAAACTTTGCTTTCGTTAAAGAATCCTCCATTTGCAGCAATTACAGCATTGCAGACCTTTGGCATTCTAGCTGTTAATTTGTTGAGGTAATCTGGAGAAATTGCACCCCACGCTTCCAGAAGCAGCTCCCACAAGTTGGATTGGTTGGATGGGCACTTCTTTGAGCAGATTGAGTTTCTGGAGCATCACATTTGTGGGGTCAATTAAACGCTCAAAATGGCCAGAAAAAGAGAACTTTCATCTGAAACTCGACAGTCTATTCTTGTTCTTAGAAATGAAGGCTATTCCATGCGAGAAATTGCTAAGAAATTGAAGATTTCCTACACCGGTGTGTACTACTCCCTTCAGAGGACAGCACAAACAGGCTCTAACAGGTACTATTTAATGAAGATGCCAGTTGGGGACCTGTGAGGTGTCTGTTTCTCAAACTAGAGACTCTAATGTACTTATCTTCTTGCTCAGTTGTGCAACGCGGCCTCCCACTTCTTTTTCTACTCTGGTTAGAGCCTGTTTGTGCTGTCCTCTGAAGGGAGTAGTACACACCGGTGTAGGAAATCTTCAATTTCTTAGCAATTTCTCGCATGGAATAGCCTTCATTTCTAAGAACAAGAATAGACTGTCGAGTTTCAGATGGAAGTTCTCTTTTTCTGGCCATTTTGAGCGTTTAATTGACCCCACAAATGTGATGCTCCAGAAACTCAATCTGCTCAAAGAAGTGCCCATCCAACCAATCCAACTTGTGGGAGCTGCTTCTGGAAGCATGGGGTGCAATTTCTCCAGATTACCTCAACAAATTCACAGCTAGAATGCCAAAGGTCTGCAATGCTGTAATTGCTGCAAATGGAGGATTCTTTGACGAAAGCAAAGTTTGATGTAAAAAAAATCTTATTTCAAATACAAATCATTATTTCTAACCTTGTCAATGTCTTGACTCTATTTTCTATTCATTTCACAACATATGGTGGTGAATAAGTGTGACTTTTCATGGAAAACACAAAATTGTTTGGGTGATCCCAAACTTTTGAACGGTAGTGTATATAAAGATTTGATTGGGGGTTATAAGATGCTAATAACCCTAAACTACCATTTAGCCTTGGTAAGCCAGTTAGCATTTTGTTGGCCAGTTAGCATCTCCCTCTTTACACCTCCACGTTCATGCATG
Organism: Lampris incognitus; assembly: GCF_029633865.1. Taxonomy (NCBI): domain Eukaryota; kingdom Metazoa; phylum Chordata; class Actinopteri; order Lampriformes; family Lampridae; genus Lampris; species Lampris incognitus. The sequence goes on along the minus strand of NC_079216.1, from coordinate 6,497,936 downwards.
TGTGTGTGTCCTCATGCACATGCCTGACAGTCACAGTGTCAAAGTTCCCATCAGAACAGCTGTTTTAAGTTTTCTTTTTTATCATATATGTCTCGCACTGTCCATCCATCCATTATCCAAACCGCCTGTCCTGCTCTCACAGTCGCGGGGATGCTGCAGCCTATCCCAGCGGTCACTGGGCGGCAAGCGGGGAGACACCCTGGACAGGCCGCCAGGCCATCACAGGGCCCGCCAAAACACACACACACACATATTCACACCTCGGGACAATTTAGTATAGCCGATTCACCGGACCTGCATGTCTTTGGACTGTGGGAGGAAACCGGAGCCCCCGGAGGAAACCCACGCAGACACGGGGAGAACATACAAACTCCACACACAGGACGACCCCCAAGGTTGGACTACCCCGGGGCTCGAACCCAGGGCCTTCTTGCTGTGAGGCGACCGCGCTAACACCAGTATCTGACCAAACAATGACAAAAAGGGATTTTGCAGGCATTCTGAATGGTATTTAAGAGTTTACTGGAAATTGGTCTGGCGGCCTGTCCAGGGTGTCTCCCCGCCTGCCGCCCAATGACTGCCGGGATAGGCTCCAGCATCCCGTGGCCCTGAGCAGGATAAGCGGTTTGGATAATGGATGGAACGGATGGATAACAAAATGTAACAATGAAACGCTTTCTTGAATTTGTATGCCCCTCCCCCATGACCATAAATTCTGCCAGTTACCAACCGGTGCATATGACCTACAAGCAATTATGGGTCAACTACAAGCAGTTATCAGTTATGGGTCGTCGCTGCGCTTTTGGTTGTGCGAACTCTTGGAATCGGTCACCTCAGATGGGGAGGTGCGCGAGAAGGGCCCGGCGCGTGTCCAGAGTAGCCGCCGCACACGGCTGTACCCAGTCCCCTCCGCCGGCCCCCCTTCCAGCATGGTGTCGGACACTGTCTCGCGGGGCCCCCTCCCGTCTGCGGCACATTCAGCACTATTGGCTACTGTAAACGCCACTCAATATTGGCAACAAGTCCCTCCCTAGCTTCCTGTTTTTACGGAAAACACGTAAATATGTGGAATCAAATAGCACTCTGCTAGCCGGTTAATGGGAACTTTTAACGGTTTTGTTGTGCTACGAGAACCCTCCCCCCCCCTCCCCCCAGTAGTGTTACTAGTGGGCGCATAGCACACAGGTAATCTTTAAAATAAAATTTCAAAAAACTCTATTTAGTTCTTAACAGTGGTGTTTAGTTTTAAAGGAAATTTTGAGCTGTTTCAGTATCCCGTCTCATCGAACAGCTTGTTGTAGTGTTCAAAGGCACTTCGTCAGAACACACTGCTGCAAATGAGACTCAAACCTGTGATAGTTTGGTGACGGTCTCTCCGAGCACTAATCCACCACACCTCCCACCCTCTCAGTCCTCTCCTCTGTTCCCTCCTTCATCCTATCGGCAGTTTCCTGTGTCCTCGTGCTCTCTGCCTCTGCCTCTCTCCTCCACCTGCTGCACTGCAGGAGTAGCGCTCCTCTACACCTCCTCCGGAAGGAGGAGTCACAGAAGGCATACAGGAGTGGATTGAGGCAGGAGTTGAGGTAAGCTAAACAGGTGACGTAGGGGTGAGCGGCCAGTAAGATTTGGTCTAAGGTGCAAGAGTATGGAAGCAGATCAAACTCCAGCAACATAGACATGGTCTTATTCATGTGCAGAGGCAGCCAGCACAGGAAGAACGCCATCACCAAGCTAACGATGACCTTGAGAAGTCGTTGCTGGCGTCTGCGATCGGAGTGAGGGCCGTGTCCGAAATGTCTGCTGAGGAGGCAGGCCAGTGAGCAGTAGCAGACCAATAGAATGAGGAGAGGAAACAGGAAGCCAATCAGTGTCGACTTAAGGCTTAAGGCTGCAGCCCACCAAAGTTCCGCCCGCTCCCTCTCTGTCTCCTCTAATTCCGCTCCGATCAGAATGGTGTAATCCATCTGGCAGGAGAGGAGGACAGCTCTGGGATTGTCTGGTTGAGTTGGCTCTACCTGCCAGGTGTCCTTGGGCCCCGCCTCTTTCACCACCTCCCTGACGGACCGCAGCAGCAAACCAGGAAGTGCCAGAATGCCCGCCAACACCCAAATGCCTCCCACTAGCCAGAAGGCCTTTCTGGAGTGTGTCTGATAGGTGCGATTGCCCGGGTGCCGGCGTCCAGTCAAAACCAAATATCGCTCCACGCTGAGCATGCTCAGACTGAACACGCTTGCATACATGTTGAGCGCTGTGAGGAAGCTGCTGATTTGGCAGAGGGGTTGTCCGAACGGCCAATGGTAGCCCATTGCTGTGTAGACTGCCCATAGAGGTAGGGTCATCAGGAAGCACAGATCAGCAAACGCTAAGCTAGCTATCAGAGTGTCGGTTAGTGAACGAGAGGAGCGAGGTAGTACTGCGGGAGAAAAGGAGGATGGAGTGGATTGAGACGAGGATTTTACGGTTTGCTTGGTTGTATCCTGGCACGTTTCGCTGTCTCCTTTCAGGAATGTTCTCCGTAGAGGGCTTGCAGAATCAACATTTTGTTGGCCATTCCTGAACATTTTACTGTGCATTTTACCGCAGCACACCGAACCGAACCTGGTCTGTGATTTGGTTCTGGATCCATTCACCATCCTGGTTTTCCTCCCCACAGTTCGGTCCATGTAGGCCCAGAGCACGAGGCTGTTTCCCAGACAGCCGACCAGGAAGGTCAACAAGTAGATGGACGAGATGATGGCGAAGGAGGGAGACCAGTCACTGTAGTCACACTGGGCTAAGGCAGGAGGAGAAGGAGAAGGGGAGGTGTGGAAATCTACAGCTGACATCTTTTCGTTGGTTGGTCAGTCTGACTAGCTGCCTTCTCAGACAATTAATTCTGTCATTAACAATGACCCCGAGCAGTCGATTTTGTCATCAACATCAAAAAAGGCTCCAGTTATTCCCCTGCGCGTTGTTGTGTGAGCATTACAGAAGAAAAAAACAAATTTCCAAGAGATCCCTCAGTTTCAGATCTGTTTGATACTGACAACACTGGGTTCTGGTTCCAGATGTGGACCGGTCGCTCGCGTGTCTCCCTATTTCAGTTCACCTGGACGGGCTGGAAATAAAGTGAAGCACACAGTGAGAGTCTTGAAACTCACAAACACACACACAAGCATGCACTTTTTTATCATTCAACAAGGAAGAAGTTTAAAATCAGATTATTCATGACTAAAACTGTACTTTTACATATAAACACTCACATCTGCATAATCTGTGCATGTAAGATGCGTGGAAGATACGGTCTTAAAATGAGCTTTCCATTTGACTAACGTTCAGAATAATTATGTGCCTCCAGAACGACCTGAAACACGCGCAGAATTGTTTTCCATTGCTGTTGTTGGTCAATGAAATACGTACACTGCAAAAGACGGTGTGAACAAGTCCGTCAGTCCTCAAATCACACAAAAATCTTGTTTCAAGAATCATTTTATCGCCGAGAACCATGTAAGATTATGGTAACACTTTAGTATGGGGAACATAAAAAAACATAATTACTAGTGAATTAGTAATGGTCAAGATGCCACTTTAGTATGGGGAGCATATTCTAAGTAACAACAACTTAATTTAGAGTAATTTAACACTATGAACACTTGTAGTTGTGTGTTTTGTTATGTAAGAACAGACCATATTCATGAAGTGTTAGTAAGGGAGAATAACTCTTCTTGTGGTACTACCACCTTATAAAGGCCATACTCAGCAAAGCATATTGAGATGGTACTACTAATAAGCAATACTTCTGAGGTTATAGAGGGAAAACTCATAGTTAATGGCTTACTGGTTGTATAATAAGGCCATGCAGAATAAGGCATTAATGAGTACGTAATAATGACCAATTAAGAGCCAATATGTTGCTAATTTGCATGCTAATAAGCACCTAATTAATGGTGACTACGTTCCCCATAGTAAAGTGTTACAAAGATTATTTGTCACGATTTAGGGACATTTATCTTGCATTGTCTAACTTGGTTATTTCATCCTACGTAGAATAACTTTAGAAGTACAATTAAAAAAAAAATTTTGTTTTCATCAAACTATGCTTCAGACTAGAATGAATATTTTAAATAATCCAGAGTGAACAAAGAATATAATATTTAAATAAATAATAAAAATAAAGTAAATATATCATATTTAAAGAAATAATGTTTAAATAAATCATATCTAAATTCATATAAAATAAATAAATAAAGATCTTAAAAGAAATACATTTTAACTTGGTTTCTTGTCTTTCGGGTAAACAAGTGATTTTAAAATGTGACCGGGTTGCGATCTCTCACTGCACCCCCGGCGTGTCGCTCGTTTGGTTTTGTGTATTTTCTTACACGAATGCTGAGATTTGTCTCAGTTTGGACACGGCGTCTTTGCGGTGAAATGTCAGGTGAGATTCGAAAGACAAGTTTAGATGTTTGAGTCCAATCGGTAGCCATCATGTTGCAGCGTTGTCTCTCCGAAGGCTTGTGTGGATGTTGACTATCCACAAGTCATCACATCTGCAGCTAAAGCGGCCTGAAGCCCCGAGCCAACAGCCAGTCCAACGTGGACCACCGGAGCTTCATGAGAAGACACGTGGGGGGTAAATACTCGTCAAATATGTCAAATACAAGTAAGGTGACCTACCTCAGGCCGCTCCATGAGCTGAGATCCATGCTGAGGTGTTCATTTTGCTGCTGGGAGGCAGAAGTGGAATGGAAGTTCTCCTCTCTCCTCTCCTCTCACTTTCTCTGTTGCTCTCGCTCCTCTTTTCTCCTCCTCCCTCTCCTCCTCCCTCTCCGGCGTTAAAGAGGGCGTGTGTGTGCGTGCGTTCAGTCTGATTGTCTGGCATCTAATGTTTACTACAAACACACACACACACACACACACACACGCACACGCACATGCACACACACACAAACACCCCTCCTTTATCTTGTTCTCAAACAAGACCACCCCAGCAGAGACTTACGAGACCTGCAAATACCCCCCCACCACCACCAGCACAAACACACACACCTCCCAAGAGGGGCAACACACACACACACACACACACACACATACACACACACGCACACACAATACCCTGACACACAAACAGCCCCCATCACCAATGTTATTTGTGTTCTTTTTGCATAGACACACAAATACATATATGGAAACGTGTTTACGCACTCCTCCCTTTGTTCTGCGTGTCCTACATGCTCAAACAAAAACACACACAAACACACACACACACACACACACACACACACACACACACACACACACACACACACAGACACGCTGGAGAAATAAAACTAACCAAACAGGGCACAATGATGGCCGATGGCTGATTTCTCCCTGGGCATCAGCTGCTAATGTCTACATTAGCAGCTGATGAGCACAAGTTTTTTTTTCCTACATCTATACTGAGATATATATATATATATATATACATACATATACATATATACACACACACACACACACACACACACAATGGATGATGTTGCTCCTTATTTGTTGAGCACTTTCCCTGCCATTGAGTGTTTCTTTTAACAAAGTTTATATATATATATATATATACATATATATATATGTGTGTGTGTGTGTATATATGTATATGTATATGTATGTATATGTATATATATATTGACAGAGAGAGAGAGCGAGAGAGAGGGGGAGGGTGGGTGAACAGAACCATTATGAGACAGGGTAAACTGGAGGAAATAGTCCACAGCAAACAGGCAACCTTGACAGCAGCCTTTCAAATGGAACACATCATTGTCAGTTTTCGTCAACAGAGAATCTATTGATTGTTGGTTCTGTTCTGTTCTGTTCTGTTACGTAAAGTATAATCCATGACGGCAGGTATGCTGGGTCTTTGGTTTGCTAACCTGCTAGGGCAGGATGTTGTGTTGCTGTAAAGCCCACTGAGGCAAATGTGTCATCTGTGATACTGGGCTATACAAATAGAATAGAATTGACTTGACTCGTCAAGGCGTGCTCACACTGTGTCGTGGCTTATCCCACTTATACCATTGTCATTTATCAAAGAATTAAAATAAAAGCATTTACTTTTTTTTAATGTTTTGGACTCAGAATTAAAAGGCTATGAAGCAACAGTTAGCCGCTAAGCTGACTTTGAATGTGCGCTGGGCTGGTACTGAGTCCGTGTGTTGCTACGGTTACATAGAGACTTGGGCTGACGAACACAGTATGCAGTATGTACTAAATACCGCTTTTCATAGTAGTGCGCAGTATGAAACTGTTAAATCGATTGAATTTGCAGTATGCCAGGCTAGGCATAGACGGCTTCCGGGCTTAGGAAGTGGAAGTATGGCACGGCTAATGGCAAACCACCGCTACTGTGTTAGCATCCCCTTACGTGCTGAAAAAGAGACGTTATGAATGTGGGCTTCCGTGGTTTTCCCAAAGATGAACATTTACTTGAGAGCTGGGTAAAAGAAGGGTGAAAGATGGCGGTGAAATGTATGTTTGCAGCGGCCTCACCCAGTGTCGTCCATGCACTGTCTTTGTCCAGTCTGTCCACGTCTTGGTTTGATGGCTGGGAGAGCTGGCGTTGGATCGGCTGGGAGAGCTTGGTCTGCAGCGCCCTGCGTGCCCAGGGGCCATGGCCCCTGCCCGAAGCTGCGCCCGAACAGGAAACACTGACGGCGGTCTGACAGGACGTGCAAGCGGGGCAGGCTAAGCTAACTGCTAGCCCATGCAGACCGGCAGTCCCGATAACACCGGGGGCGGTCTGGCGGCGGCCTCGCCTGGCGCGGACTGTGTTGTTGGTGTCGTCCTGTGGGGGGCGGGGAGGTGTGTCGAAGGTGTGTGGCTGGGAGAGCTGGCGTTGGATCGGCTGGGAGAGCTTGGTCTGTGGCATCCCGTGGGCCCAGGGACCACGGCCCTGCCTGGAGCTGCGCCCGAAGGCGAAACACCGAGGGCGGTCTGACAGGACGCGCAAGCGGGGCAGGCTAAGCTAACTGCTAGCCCATGCAGACTGGCAGTTCCGATAACACCGAGGGCGGTCTGGCAGCGGCCTCGCCTGGCGCGGACTGTGTTTTCGGTGTCGTCCTGTGGGGGGCGGGGAGGTGTGTCGAAGGTGTGTGGCTGGGAGAGCTGGCGTTGGGCCCAGGGACCACGGCCCTGCCTGGAGCTGCGCCCGAAGGTGAAACACCGAGGGCGGTCTGACAGGAGGCGCAAGCGGGGCAGGCTAAGCTAACTGCTAGCCCATGCAGACCGACAGTCATCCTGGCGTTCGTTCTCTCGGACAGTGATTTTTTAATTTTTAATTTTTTTGGTAGTTTGATATACTATGTGTTCTTGTAGTTTTTAGGTATGTGTTTTTGTCTTTGTGTTGCACTGCCGTGGGCTGGAGGAAACGATATGTCGATAAACAATATAAAGTGTTCCTGATCCTTGAGAATACAAAAGTACATAACACAAGACAGAAAATTTTAAAAAAAAAAAAGGTCTGTGGTTAATGCCCATAATGTGGTGCGAAGGAGGCAAAGGGAGTATGCCAACAGGAGAACTATTTTCACCATCATATGTCAGTATGAATCCTATGTCAGTATCAAGCATTGTTTAAGGCAGTGTTTCTCAACCCAGTCCTCAAGGACCCCCTATTCTGCAGATTTTCGTTGTAGCCCTGCATAGGTAGCCCTGCTTGTACTTACTCGACCAATCATCTCGCAGCACTTAATTATGCAAGGTGTGCAACATCTGACAAAATTCATTGCTGATTGGTTGAATAACTACAAACAGGCACCTATTCAGGGTTGCAAAGAAAATATGCAGGATAGGGAGTCCTTAAGGACTGGGTTAAGAAACACTGGTTTAAGGGTTAGCCAGGGTTAAGTAAAGCAGTTAACCTGGGCTCTTAACATAACATAGGTATATACTGTCAGATACACACATCCGCAACCTCAGAATCATTTTCAACAGCAGCTTCTCCTTTGAACGCCATGTCAATCAAATCACCAGAACTGCCTTTTTCCACCCATCACTCTCCTCTGCTGCTGAGACCTCGATCCATGGCCCAGTGGTTAGCACTGTTGCCTCACAGCAAGAAGGTCCAGGGTTCAAACCCCAGGTCCTTTCTGTGTGGAGTTTGCTTGTTCTCCCCCGTGCTATTTCTCACATTTTCATTATTGCAAAATAAACCATGGCAGGGTGATGCAGGACCCTGACGGCTTTATTTTGCAATAGTGACCGGCTCGCTGTACAATACATGATCCCTTACTTACACTATGCTCTTAGAGAATACTGGTCTCTGATTGGCTGGGGGGTGTGAGTTAAAACTGTACATTAAACATATAGTGCTGCTCAAGTTTAATCCATCCATCCACCCATTCATCTGAACCGCTTATCCTGCTCTGAGGGTCGTGGGGATGCTGGAGCCTATCCCAGCAGTCACTGGGCGGCCAGCGGGGAGACACCCTGGACAGGCCGCCAGGCCATCACAGGGCCGCAAGTTTAATCACTGTTCTAAATTCAGACGCTGGCTACAAAGTTGCTATCATTAGCAAGCACAGATTAATCATTAAAAGTTAGCTTAGTGGCTAACTATAGTTTCATAACCTCTTAATTCGTAGTCCAAAATGTAAAAAAAAAAAAAAGGCAATGCTTTTGGTATAAATGGGATGATCCATGACAAAGTGTGTGCTGAAGGATTTAAACTCGTGATTTGGAGGCAAAGAACCACCCAGCGCAAAGCTAACATTATGGTACATTGTCATTTTGTTATATTGTTACATCATGTCGTCTCATGTCGTGTCGTGTCATGTCATGTCATGTCAAATGTCATGCTATTAACATATAAACTAACATTTGTACATAACAGGAATTAAAACTCTTTACTCTGATGAAGTCGTGAAGATGACTTCATCAAGAAGTCATGATGAAGTCAATAGGGTTAGTGGTTGTGTCAGGGAGGGCATCAAATTTTTGCCAAATCAGTATGCGGATTGACAACTATGTATAAAACCTGCTGTGGTGACCTCTGAGAAACAGGGATAAAGCTGAAAGAAGAAGAAGAAGAAGAAGACTCTGATAAAGTCATGACACTTAAAGGAAGGCATACTAACTTATCCCCACCAACATCTGCACATTGGAAGGCCTTGGTTGAGTTTGTCACAATTTGTATGGGAAAGAAGAACTACTGGGGGATGAAAGGAACCCGTGTCTTTAAACCCTGCAGCTGAACAGCCACTTTGCTGCAGTTCAGAGCTTCCCGCCAAAGACAGATGGTCTGGTCTGAAGAGTCTTCAACTCGCAATATGCCACCAAAATGACACAACTGGAGCACTTCTCTGGAGGGAGCATGCAACTTTTCCCAACCACATTAATCACTGATTAATTTAACTCCTAGATGTCTAATTTAAGTGACAGACATGCAGACAGGCTGTGGTCTTACAGCATAAACGGATAAATGACGATGCCCCCCTTGGTAAACAGGAAGTATTTGTTTCCAGAAGGTCATGGGGTCATCATGTGATCAACCTGTTGTTATGGGAACAGATGCTTCAAAAACATTCCAGTCTTTTATTTCACAAGGAAATACTGTGGCAAACACACACGGACACACACACACACACACACACACACACACACACACACACACACACACACACACACACAGGAGCTGAAGAGAGTGAAAGGCAGAGTAAATACAGACGTACCATAAAGAGCTGTAGTGTCAGTGTGGGAAATGTGGGGAGTTTAACATGGTATTCAACCATCAGCCCTGTTCTCAGCACATGGTGTCTGCAGACCTGAACACTACAGGATTTCCCTTTCGTTTGAAAATACCCTTGAGACCCACTCTTCTTTCTAACCTACGTGTCTGTGGGGTTCAGTTGTTCCAACACACAAATAGGCACCAGACAAGGGTGCTAGACAAAACCAGCAGGCGACTAGAAGCAAATTTATCTATGCAACACTTGACTGTTCTTTCTTTTCTAGAACGTTAGAGATTCCTTGGAATATTCCCCATTCCCCATTTTCAGCCGAGACATTCCAAGACGCAAAAACTGACTCATGTAGAAAAGGATCGACTAGAATTTTCCCAAAGGGGACTTAATACGCAGCACCCAGTTTGAAGACAGTAAACCAAATATGGAAATAAATAACACAAATATAGCATACTTTAAATTATTGTACATAAATTAGGCAAGGCGGCTGTATTTGTATAGCACCTTATCATCGCAGAGGTCATTCAAAGTGCTTCGCAGGCAAAAGATGAGAAAAAACCCCATTATAAAAACATAAAATGAGATAAATAAAAGTACAGACAAATTTATAAAAGTACAGACAAGTTTAAAACTGAGTTAATGAAATAAATAAAAGTGCCATAAGACTGATTAAAAAAGTAACAACAATTAGAGTAGAATATATAAAAATAGTAAAATACACAAAACACACAAACTTAGAACCTAGCCATAGGCTGTTGTGAAAAGCAAGGTTTTTAACCTGCTTTTAGATGTGTCCAGTGTGGGGGCCTCTCTCAGGTCCTCATGCTGGGCGTTCCATCTACTTGGGGCGTAAATAGAAAATGCAGCTTCCCCTGCTCTACACTAGCACGAGGGGTGGTTAAAAGGCCACTGCCGCTGGACCTGAGAGGGTTCCTGCCCGTGTGTAGGTAATTAGCATGTCTATTACATAGTGAGGTGCAGGCCATTTAGAGCTTTGTACACAATTAACAGAATTTTAAAATCTGTTCTAGTTTTGACGGGGAGCCAATGCAGAGCTCTAAGAACAGGTGTAATGTGCTCACACCTTTTAGCTCTGGTGAGAACACATGCTGCCGCTTTTTGAATTAACTGTAGTGGGCGTTCAACTGATTTTGGGGGGCCGGTGGGTGAATAGTCCATTACAGTAGTCTAGTCTACTTATTATAAATGCATGGATTAATTTCTCACAGTCTGATTTGGATAGAAAGGCCCTCAGTTTTGAAACTTTTTTAAGATGGTAGAAGGCTGATCTTGTGAGATGATTGGCGTGGCTCTTAAATTCAGATCACCGTCTGTGATTATACCCAGATTTCTAGCTTCACTTTTGCACTCCAGAGACAGAGAGCTGAGATGAGCTGCAAGTCTCCGAGTCTTTGCACCAAAACAAGTACTTCTGTCTTGTCTTTGCTCAGCTGTAAAAAGTTCTCTGACATCCATAGATTAATATCATCGATACGCCGAGTTAGGGACTGTATGGGATCTAGGTCATCAGGAGATAATATGGATATGTACAGTTGTGAATCATCTGCATAATCATGGAAATTAGTATGAGTAGAATTATACTAACAGATTAGACTAACATATTGTACATTTACTCTACACTGTCAGCATGTATGACTAATGATATACTATACTACCAATATACTACACTAATATACATTACTGAATCCATTATACTATATACTATTATACTAACAAATTTCAATTTAGGAACATGAGGACTGAGAGTATTTGAGAGCAACGATAATTTGTAGATCGACTGTTTTTAATGCCACCTGAATGGTTGTGCGATGTAATATTGGACGTGACATGGCCACACCTCGGCCCTTGCAGCCACCTTTGGATAGCCTACTTACGGGGAATAAAGATAAACCGTAGAATTTGCATGGCGTGCCCTGGGATAGTATGAAGCACTGAAATTAAACCCCCACAGAGACAGACACCGTTTCAAAGAGATTCTACATGCACCAGAAAGACGCGAGACGCTCTCCATGGTTTCCTACAGGATCGCTCAAGTTCTCGTCTGCTTATGGGTCATAGGCATGGCAGGAACAGAGGTCAAGGTCAACCTGTCGCCCGACTGTAAAGAGTTTCTTTACATGGGCACACCGCCCCAAGGCCTTCACGCCAGGTCCTTCCAAACCATCTGCCAGTACTATAAAGGACAACCACGCTATTTCACTCTGTACGACACGTCCAGCCGTGTTCCCGTTTATTCTGCGTACACCTTCAAGCGCAGCGATGGGTCCAAAAAGGTGGATGTGCCTTGGATGTACGAGCCACAGGTAAGAGGGGCCAGCTGCCACGCCGAGTCAATTTACCATCCTTGAATTTTGGAGCATGATTTTTTTTTTTTGTCAGCTTTCCAATAAATATTTCTTCCAGGACTACCTTAATCCTTAGTCTCTAGTGGCACTTTATAGCTAACATCCATCCATCCATTATCCAAAACCGCTTATCCTGCTCTCAGGGTCGCAGGGATGCTGGAGTCTATCCCAGCAGTCATTGGGCGGCAGGCGGGGAGACACCCTGGACAGGCCGCCAGGCCATCACAGGGCCGACACACACATACACACATAGACACACACACACCTAGGGACAATTTGACCGGTTCACCTGACCTACATGTCTTTGGACTGTGGGAGGAAACCGGAGCCCCCGGAGGAAACCCACACAGACACGGGGAGAACATGCAAACTCCACACAGAGGACGACCCGGGATGACCCCCAAGGTTGGACTACCCCGAGGCTCAAACCCAGAACCTTCTTGCTGTGAGGCAACCACGCTAACCACTGCGCCACCATGCCACCCTTTATAGCTAATATGAATCATCTAATTCTACTTTCAGTGTTGGTTTTTACCACTGTGCCCTCCCTGACTTATATAGACTCCATTATCATTAGTGTCTTCTGCTGTGTCCTCCTTCCACCTGCACATGGCATTTGATGTTCTTATGACGATGATATATCAGTTACACTGTATCTCATTGTAAATCTACTTTGTACTTTTTTATGATTACTGAGACATGACTGTCCCCAGGGGACACTGTTCCCCTGACTGAAGCTAGCCCCCCTGATTTTGCATATTTTCATATTCCCAGGCCCTCTGGTAGAGGGGGTGGCCTAGCTGTTTTTTATAAGTTGGGCCTAAAGTGCCATCCTGTTAATTTTGGTAATTTTATCTCATTTGAGGTTTTATGTTTTTTAATCACTGGCCCTCCCTCCTTTACTCTGCATCTTAATTTATAGGCCTCCCCCTAATTCAGTTAGTTTTATCTCTTGAGTTTTCTGACCTTTTATCTATTGTCATGCCAAAATATGACAGGGTGTTTATTCTTGACGATTTTATTATTCATGTGTGTTGTCCTTCCCATCCCCTCACCTCACATTTTTGGATCTTATAGACTCTTTTAACCTCATTCAATCTGTTATGTTAAAGGGGCCACACATTCCAAAGGCCACATTTTAGACCTTGTATTCTCATCTGGTTTCTCCCACGAATGTCTTAATCTAGTGGATATGCCTGTATCTGACCATAAAGCTGACATTTTCAAAGTCCCACTACAGCTCGCTACTCCTAGTCACTATCCTAAAACACACTCTCGCATTCTCAACGCTGGCTCTGCAGTTAAATTCTGTGATGCTTTTAATTCATCATCCTTTAATCCCTCTTTATCCCCCCCTCAATCCCGATGCACTGTTAAATTAATTCAATGATCAGTGCCTATCCATCCTCGACCAAATTGCACCGTTTAAGACTAGCAGACAAAAATCAATTAACCTCCCCTGGTTGAATGATCACACTCTTAGAAGACGCCGTAGAAATTCAGAATGACAATGGAAGGTCAACAAGTTGATTAACATATAACACCCTTAAAAACCAAATGTTAATTTACCAGAAGGCAGTTAAGGATGTGAGATCAGCATACTTCTCTGAACTAATATCAAGAAATAACCACAATCCTAAAGTTCTCTTTACGGTAACTGATTCTGTTATTAATGGTCCCTCCACTTCTCTTTTTTAACCTGATGTTGAGTTGTCTGAAAAAATATCTCACTCATTTTGTAAATAAGATGGAGAATATTGGGTCCCAAATCCAGCCACGCTCTTGCATCCGTTCCATTCCCCATGTTAATTCTGCCTCTTTTACCCAGTTTCAACCAATTACAATTTCAGTGTTAGAGACTACAGTCTCCAATATGAACTCTTCCTCCTGCATCTTAGACATCATTCCCGCTAAGCTGCTCAAGGAGGTATTTTCAACTATCAGCCCCGTTATTCTGCAAATTCTTAATAATTCTCTGGCCTCTGGTTCTTTTCCAAACAGTTTTAAGCATGCCATTTTTCAACCATTGCTGAAGAAACCTAATTTAGATCCCCTGTCCCTAAGTAACTACAGACCAATCTCCCAATTGTCTTTTCTATCTAAGGTTCTGGAGAGAGTAAATTTTTTTCAATTGACTTCTTTTATGAACACTAATACTGTTTTTAATAGTTTCCAGTCTGGTTTTAGAGCACTTCATAGTACTGAGACAGCTCTAGTTAAGGTCACTAATGACCTACTGCTGACTGCAGACAGAGGTGACTGCTCGATTTTAGTTCTTTTAGACTTAACACAGTCAACATCCTCTTACATCGCTTAGAGACTTGGGTTGGCATCAAGGGCTCGGCTCATAGCTTATTACGCTCTTACCTCACTAACAGAAATTTTTCTATTGTTCTGGGTAACTCTACTTCCTCAGTGGTTCAGTTGAGTTGTGGTGTCCCTCAAGGCTCAGTTTTTGGCCCCCTTCTCTTTTCTATATACACGCTACCCCTTGGCCAGGTCATTCAAAATCATGATGTGATTTACCATTTTTATGCTGATGACACTCAGTTATACATGCCACTAAAACCCACAGACCCTAGCGCCCTAGCAAATCTCACAACTTGCCTCTCTGACATTAAATCTTGGACGCCCTAAAATTTTCTCAAATTTAATGATGATAAGTCTGAGGTCATTCTGTACAGTCCCGAAAATCCCATCAGCCCTTTTGTTCAGGCTGCTAGGAATCTTGGGGTAATATTCGATGCTAACCTCGGTTTGGATAATTAAATCAACCATGTTGTTCAGTCATGCTTTCTCCAGCTTGAGCTGGAGAAAGCATGACTCAATTGTCGATCTGCAAAAAGTTAGACATGCTTTTATCTACTCTCGGCTCGACTATTGTAATGCACTTTATTCTGGTATCGGCAAGGGCTCCTCCCTCCACCGTCTGCGGTTGGTACAAAATGCCACTGCTCTGCTCATTACCAGGACAAAGAGGCATGACAATATCATTCCTGTGCTTGCCTCCCTACACTGGCTCCCTGTTATATTTTGAATTAATTTTTAAATTTTTATTGCTCACTGTTAACGCTTTAAATGATCATGCTCCTACATACATTTGTGATTTATTGGCCTGGTATACACCCCCTCGACAATTAAGATCTACAGATGGAGACCTGCAGGTTATTCCCAGGTCTTGGTTTGTTACAAAGGGTGATCAGGCTTTTGCTGTTAGAGCCCCAACACTATGGAAGTCTCCTCCTGTTGATCTAAGACAAACCAAGTCTCCAGCTTCTTTTAAATCTTATCTTAAAACTTTTATTTTTATGAAAGCTTTTACAAATGTTTGATATTTGTTTTTATTTATTTATAGTTTTCATTTTTACTCTGACTTAGTTGGTCTTACTCTTATTTTTCCCTTGTTTGGTTTTATTTCTTTGTAAAGCACTTTGTAACTTTTTTTAGAGAAGTGCTATAAAATTATTATTAATATAAATTTATTATACTTTAATTCTCCAACTGATCACCTATAGGTGATCTAAGACACATGACGTGTAGTCTCGGCTATGAAATGACTAATATGTAGAAAATGCACTACTACTATTTTATGCAGCACTAATATGATGTTACTTTGTAGTTAATGCATTACTACTGCTACTACTTCATATAGTACTACAATATGATTAATACTACTATGATTACTAGTGCTACTACTACCACTTTATATAGAACTGACATGATTACTACATAGCAAACGTATTACCAATACCACTTCATATAACACTGCTATGATTACTCTGTAGCAAATGTACTACTACTATTTCTTCAGACACTGATGAGTCAAAACATTATGACCACTCGGAGTGAACCGAATAACATTGATCACCCCCAAACAAGGGCGCATGTCAAGGTCTGGGTAGATAAGATGGTAAGCAAACAATCAGTTCTCATAGTCAACGTGTTCGATACAGGAGAAATGGGCAGGAGTAAAGACCTGAGTGACTTTGACAAGGGCCACATTGTTACTGCCAGATGACTGGGTCAGAGCAACTCTGAATCGGCAAGGCTTGTGGGGTGCTTCCAGTCTAGTGGTGAGTACCTACCAACAGTGGTCTAAGGAGGGACAAACCACAAACCGGCAATAGGGTGTTGGGTGACCAAGGATCATCGATGCGTGAGGGCAACAAAGGCTATCCCGTCTGGTCCAAACCAACAGGAAGTCTACTGCGGCACAAGTCACAAAGAATTTTAATGATGTTACGGGAGGAATGTGTCACAACACACAGTGCATCGCACCCTGCTGTGTATGGGGCTGCGTAGCCCCAGACTGATCAGAGTGCCCATGATGACCCCTGTCCATCATCAAAAGCACCTACAATGGGCATGGGAGTGTCAGAACTGGATCTTGGAGCAGTGGAAGAAGGTCGCCTGGTCCAATGAGTCCTGTTTTCTTTTAGGTCATATAGATGGCTGTGTAGGTGTGCGTCGTTTACCTGGGGAAGTGATGTCATCAGGATGCACTGTGGGAAAACAAGCCGGTAGAGGCAGTGTGATGCTCTGGGCAATGTTCTGCTGGGAAACCCTGGGTCTGGCCATTCATGTGGACTTCAATTTGACACATGCCACCTACCTAAACATCATTCAGACCAGGTACACCCCTTCATGGCAATAGTACTCCCTGATGGCAGCGACGTCTTTCAGCAGGATAATGCGCCCTGCCCCACTACGCACATCGTTCAGGAATGGTTTGAGGAACATGACGAAGTGTTCAAGGTGTTGCCGTGGCCTCCAAATTCTCCACATCTCAATCCGATTCAACATCTGTGGGATGTGTTGGACTGACAAGTCCGATCAAGGGCGGCGCCACCTCGCAACTTACAGGAGCTTGAAGGATCTGCTGCTAATATTTTAGTGCCAGATACCACAGGACACCTTCAGGAGTCTTGTAGAGCCCATGCCTTGGCAGGTTGGCGCTGTTTTGAGGCACAAGGAGGACCAACAGCATATTAGACAGGTGGTCATAATGTTTTGGCTCATCAGTGTATATAATAGTACTATTATAATTAGCAAATGCGCAACTACTACTACTTCTGCTACTTTATACAGTACTACAATCTCTATGAAATGCACTTGTCTTGACATAAATACTCGAGTATATGATTACTACTAGGTAGCAAATATGACTACTTCACATACGTTAGTACTACCAACATGGTTACTATACAGCAAATGTACTACTACTATTACTTCATACATGTTTGTACTACCATTTGATGAGCAAATGTACAATGACTTCTACCGCTTGACATGGTACGGCTACGGTATGATTACTATGTAGCAAATGCACTATCACAACTACATTTAGTACCACTATGATTACTATGTAGCGGTCTACGATACCTTCTGGTGACAACTAAATTTATATAACTTTCGATAAAAGTAGCTTTAAATGAGTAATTCTAAACGTAAAACACTCAAAAGAAAGAACATTTACCATTTGTGGGTAAAATTCCAGTCGTGCAACACGTATATGAGGTAAAATAGTTCATATCTTATAGAAGTCGATTCTTTTTGAAGGTCATATTGTTTGACTGACTCCTCCCCCAGCTGTCTGTGGTGTCGGGTTCGAGAGATATGCAGCTCTTTCCTGAGGAGGACATTCACCGAAGTTTCCAGGACACACAGGCTGTTCTGGATGACTACTCAGACACAGTCAACTATGAGCGGGGCCAGCTGAATCCAGACGAGCACCAGGCCGACCACGACGACAAGGCCGCCACCTACACCCTGACCAACGTGGTGCCGCAGGTCCACGACTTCAGCGTCGGGCCCTGGAGAGACCATTCGCACACCATCCGCAGGCAATTCTACTTCCAATGTATTTCTGATGTTTATAACGTCCAAAACGGCAACTGTTTCTCAACCCGGTCCAAAAGTCACCCCACCTTGTCCCGCAGATTTCACTTGTAACCTTGCATGAGTCGACCTGCTTGTAGTTACACAACCACAACATCTGGCAGCACGGTGGCGTAGTTGTTAGCACTGTTGCCTCATAGCAAGAAGGTCCTGGGTTCGAACCCCCGGGGCCTTCCCAGGTCCTTTCTATGTGGAGTTTGCATGTTCCCCCCGTCTCTGGGTGAGTTTCCTCTGGGTGCTCTGGTCACCACCAAAAAAAAAGACATGCATGTTAGGGTTAATCCTCCTGCCTGTCCCCCCTGCTCAAGACAATGGAAAGAAGAACTGGAGTTGGTCCCCGGGTGCTGCAGCTGCCCACTGCTCCTATACAATAAGATGGGTTACATGCAGAGAACACAGTCACTGTAAGAATACAGTTTGTTGCAAGAATACATCCATCCATCCATCATCCAAACTGCTTATCCTGCTCTCAGGATCACGGGGATGCCAGAGCCTATCCCAGCAGTCATTGGGCGGTAGGCGGGACCCCACACACACACACCTAGGGACAATTTAGTACGGTCGGTTCACCTGACCTACATGTCTTTGGACTGTGGGAGGAAACTGGAGCACCCGGAGGAAACCCACACAGACACGGGGAGAACATGCAAACTCCATACAGAGGATGACCCGGGACCACCCCCCCCAGGTTGGACCACCCCCCCCCCAGGTTGGACTACCTTGGGGCTCCAACCCAGGACCTTCTTGCTGTGAGGCGACCGCACTAACCCCTGCGCCACTGTGCTGCCTGTAAGAATACAACGCTAAATAAAGTGGGATTTATTCATTTTTCATTTCATTTTCAATCAGCACTTATGTCAAGTTGGCACACCTGACATAATTAAGTGCTATCACACGATTGGTTGGATAACTGAAAGCCAGGGTTACTATGAAAATCTGCAGGACAATGGTTGATTTGAGATTTTGATATTGATTTTTGAGATACTTTAATGATCCCCGTAGGGAAATGACACTCTGCATTTAACCCATCCTAGCTGTGTAGCTAGGAGCAGTGGGCAGCCGCCGTGCCGCACCAGGGACCAACTCCGGTCCGTCTTGCCACGCTTCGGCCAGGGGCACGGACAGGAATATTAACCCTAACATGCAGGTCTTTCTGATGGAGGGGGAAACCGGAGCAACCGGAGAAAACCCACTGCAGACACGGGGAGAACATGCAAACTCCACACAGAGGATGACCTGGGATGACCCCAAGGTTGGACAACCCCGGGGTTCGAACCCAGGACCTTCTTGCTGTGAGGCGACAACGCTCACCATTGCGCCACCGTGCCACCGGTTGTCTGTCAGGACTGGGTGGGGAAACAATGCCATACAGGATAACAACGGTTACAATTTTGGCCAGACTTGCATGAAAATTTTACAGTTAGAAATGTTACATTGAGTTACAACCGGTGTGCTTTTATGAGATCTATTCAACAGGTTACATTTCTCTCACGTCGGTAATTTTATACTGTTGTCTGTACCCGATTTGTCCAATAACAAATAGTTCTCCAAGTTGGACTGAAATATATATATATATCGATAGATAGATAGATAGATATCAATAAAGTTGAGTCCGATTATAGTCAAGCCTTTAAAACGGCATAATAAAGCATCCAGCAACAATTTTTACCTGTGGATGACTGGTTTGTTTTTTACACCTTTATCCAAAACTGTTCTCATTTGTCTCAAGAACGGAGGGAGTGGTCTAGTCTTCATTAATATTCATGAGCTGACCTTTGAGTGACAAGTACAAGCAAAGGTGGGCGGGGTTTCACCTTCAGATGATTTTATCTGATTGGCTGTATGTACATTGGTGTCTGATGACATCATGAGAATCAGAAAAACAGGTTCAGTTGAGAGAAGCTGAGCAACAGGGGGGCCCTTTTAAAAAGAGGGGGAAACTAATTCCACCTTTAGGCTTATTGTACATAATACATGGCAAAGTAATAAGAGATTACAAAATATTTGTGTTTCAATTTCGGTCAAGATTTAAAAATTTTCATGTACATCTTGCTACCATTGCAATGGCAACACTTTTGCCTTTTAATGACCCATTTAACCTTTAACCCTAACCTTTAACCATTCACAGACGCCTCAACAACTACTGCTACGGTCACGCCTACGTGGTGACTGGAGTGACCGTCTCAGGCCTCAGGATCCTCCGGCGAAACATCCGCCGCGTGGCGGTCCCCGCCCATCTGTGGTCGGCCTACTGCTGCGTCCATTTTGACCACAACGCACCCTACGAGGAGCGGGCAAAGTTCCCGGCGTTTGCATCCTATGCACGCAACCAGAAGGAGAATAATGAGGTGCAGGAGATGACCGTCCAGGAAATCGAGGACTTTCTTAAACGAGTGACCTATGTCAGCAAGTCCTTCCAGATCTTCTACGACAACTGTGCACCATCCAAAGATACCTTGCAATTCCCATTAAGGATGATAACAAAGTGATTCAGAATTTGTTAGGTTGCTTATTAGCCTGCAGTATGATCTATTGTGAATTTTAGGTCTGATGTTTTGTCCGGAGTATGTTTTCTGACCCGGTTCTGTAGCAGGTAAAAAGCGATGAGCTATGCAATGGTGTTTCACTACTCTTCATTTCAGAATCAGAAACACTTTGTCACTTCCATTTCATGCACTTGCACGCATGAAATGAAACGAAATATCGTCGTCCCCAGCCCACAGCAGTGCAACACAAAGACAAAAACACAAACCCAAAAACTACAAGAACACATATATCCAAACTAACACATATCTAAACTAAAAAAAAAAATAATAAAAAAAAATCACTCTCCAGGGGCCTCATCGTTACTATGGGCAAATTTGTTCTTACACACCCATGGATTTTTTTAGCCCTCAAGATTGTCTGACAGTCAGCAGCAAAGCATGATGGTTATTTGTAATTCCTTCCTCCTAACACCTATTGTCTACCTCTTGCAACGAGCAGTCACCCAGGTCTGGAAAGACATCAGTGTTAGTCAATCGGTGTCTAAATTCAGGGGTTACCCAGGGTCTACACTGGTCTGAGACAAACTTCAGGGCTAAAAAATCCCATGGGTGTGTACGCACAAATTTTCCCATAGTAATGATTGATACGAGGCCCCAGGAGAACGAAGACCAGCCAGGATGAGTGTCGGGACTGCTGGTCTGCATGGGCTAGCAGTTAGCTTAGCCTGCCCCGCTTCTGCATCCCGTCAGACCGCCCACAGTGTTTCCTCTTCGGGCACAGCTCCAGGCAGGGCCGTGGTCCCTGGGCCCACAGGACGCAGCAGACCAAGCTCTCCCAGCCATCAAAACGAAGACAAACTTAGACACGGACAAAGACAATGCATGGACGGTACTGGGTGAGGCCGCCGCAAACGTGAATTTGCGCCGCCATCTTCCCACACTGGACTTTTTCTGTCCCGGTCTGTACTATTCCTTACTCACACCATCATATTCCTTGAGATCCATAATTAATTAGTTTGACTGGTCAATTTTACCACAAATATTTGATATGTTTACACTTCTCTGTCATGAACAAAACACATGGGCAAGTTATCTGGTTAATAAGATGACTTAGTGTTCTCTATATTGAGTACACGGTCAGGTGTGTTGGTCAATTTTAGCATCTAAACCAAAACCGGGCTACAACAAACTACTCCCCTGTGTAA
This sequence comes from Lampris incognitus, assembly GCF_029633865.1. Classification (NCBI taxonomy): domain Eukaryota; kingdom Metazoa; phylum Chordata; class Actinopteri; order Lampriformes; family Lampridae; genus Lampris; species Lampris incognitus. The sequence continues at coordinate 6,476,286 of NC_079216.1, read as the reverse complement.
AAGTATGACTCATACAGCAATGTAGTATAGCCTGTTAAAGTGCCAGTATATTTTGCTTCGGACTGTAAAAGTGATTTCGCTTTAAATATCACCATACATGAAGAGTCATGCAAAATAAAACAAGTAGGGCTGAAGAGCAAAAGCAATCAAGTTGAATGATGAAGGCTGATGAAAAAGTATAATTATAATTACTAAAGGATGATGGGACTCATAACCCATCAAAAACATCTGATAAAAAGAAATGGTTGAATTTTCATAATGCTGAAATATAATTCCTTCATTTCCATTTGTGAACCTTTGACTCTTGACGATGTGCACGGAAACAAAGACAGAACAATAGAAAATGGTCCATCAGAATCACCGATAAGCATGCTGTGCACACTCAAACCCTCACTTCACCATCATAACTTGTAATGAGTGCTTAAAATGTACAGCATAAGGATAATTTTCAAACAACACTTGTACACTGGATATAAAAAGTCTACACACCCATGCTAAAATGGTAGGTTTTTATGATGTAATAGAATAAAACCAAAATAAATTCTGTCAAAACTTTTTCCACCCTTAATGTATAATTGCAACCTATAAAAATAAAGCGAGAAAACAATCAAACATCTTAGGGAAAAAAGAAAAAGAAAAACTTACAGTAAGCTGGTTGCATAAGTGTGCGCACCCTTTTATAATTGGGGGTGTGGCTGTGTTCAGAATCAACCAATCACATTCAAACTGATTAAAGAGAAGTTAGCATAAACCTGCCATCAATTAAAGGGACTGGGATTAAGTCCAAATAAGGTTCAGCTGTTCCTGTAGGATTTTCCCAGCATCTTGGCTGCAGCCAGGTGCAAAATGCATGGTCCACAAAGAGCTTACAAAGCATGAACGGGATCTCGTTGTTGACGGTATCAATCAGTAGAGGGGTGCAAAAGAATTTCAAGACGTTAGATATACCATGGAACTCAGTGAAGACAATCATCAACCAGTGGAGAAAATATGGCACAATAGAGACATCACCAAGAACAGGATGTCCCTCCAAAACTGATGAGATGACGAGGAGAGAACTGGTCAGGGAGGCTGCCAAGAGGCCTACGGCAACATTAAAGGAGCTGCAGGAACTTCTGGCAAGTCCTGGTCGTTCCTTATATGTGACAACAATGTCCCATATTGTCCATATTCTTCCTCTGTCTGGGCTATGGGGTAGGGTGGCAAGACTTTTTACATGAAAAAAAAAAACATCCAAGCCGGCTAAACTTTGCAAAAAGATACATCCAGTCTCCCAAAACCATGTGGAAAAATGTGTTCTGGTCTGATGAGACCAAGGTTGAACTTTCTGACCATAACTCCAAAAGGTATGTTTGGCCCAAAAACAACACAGCACATCACCAGAGGAACACCATACCCACGGCGAAGCGTGGTGGTGGCAGCATCAGGCTTTGCGGCCGCTTTTCTTCAGCCGGAACTGGGGCTTTACTCAAGGTGGAGGGACTCATGAACAGCTCCAAATACCAGTGGATTTTGGGGCAAAACCTTCAGTGGTCTGCTAGGAAGCTGGAGATGAAGAGCAATTTCTCCTTTAAGCCCGACAATGACCCAAAGCGGCAGCACGGTGGTGCAGTGGTTAGCACGGTCGCCTCACAGCAAGAAGGTCCTGGGCCCGAGCCCTAGGATAGTCCAACCTTGGCGGGTCGTCCTCTGTGTGAAGTTTGCATGTTCTGTGTCTGGGGATGCCCTCACATCAAAAGGTGCTTCGACCAAGTATTCGTTTAGGGGTGTGCACACTTATGCAGTTTATTGTGTAAGTTTTGTTTTTTGTTTTTTTTTCCTAAAAATTTTGATTTTTCACTTTTATTTTATAGGTTACAATTTCACATTAAAAGCGTAAAAAGTTCCGACGTGATTTATTTTGGTTTCATTTTTTTACATCAGAAAATCCTCCGTCTTAACAGGGGTGTGTAGACTTTATCATCCGCTGTACGTGACGCACGTTAAGCAGTTTTCCATAATACTGCGGTATGTACCATATGAGCAACCGCAGGACAAACTCTTGAGGCGTCATACAGGCCTGTAATGAACGACCCATACATGGCTGCAGCCCAACGCTTCTGAGCTGATCAGCTGTTGCGTTAACAGCCATCCTGAATTACACCCGTCTCAGGTGACCTTTTGTTTCTCTAACGCAGATTAAACCGAGTTTTACATTTTACACCACACACACCCTCTCATCTGAAGAACCACTGACAGCGTTGACGTTTAGATTATGCTGAAGCATTAAAACTGCTTTTCACCGAACTTAAATTCAGTAACGCATCTGCCGTCACACTTCTGAGTGTGAACACCCTGCAAGTTCGTATGAAAGCGGCACATCAGTTAATTCTAGAAAGACTGGTTTTGTAAAAACCTGTGATAGTGATAAATACAAACTAATCCTGTTAGATCTTATTACCCTGCCTCCATTTGATGTTTCACATTATGGTCCTCAGGGTCTCAGTAAGACCACAGGTAACATTTTATGTACAGGCTACGATGATGAAGCAGCTCTTGCATGTGGTTTATTATAACAGATACACAAGTACCTGCAAGACGTTTTGAATGGGGCAGCTGCAAGATCCCACATACTGACCTGGACTCACTGTATGCACTGGACTGGACTGGACTCACTGCATGCACTGGACTAGACTGGACTCTCTGTATGCACTGGACTGGACTTGACTCTCTGCATGCACTGGACTGGATCCCTGTATGCACTGGACTGGATTCACTGTAGGCACTGGACTGGACTCCCTATACGCATTGGCCTGGACTCATCGTTTGCACTGGACTGGACTGGACTCACTGTTTGCACTGGACTGGACGGGATTCACTGTAGGGCACTGGACTGGACTTGTTTGCACTGGTACATCAGCCTGTCAAGTAGCCAGAATATCGAGTACTTGATATGTGTGAAGTGTACGTATCATATTTACTGTATATATTCTCACATTCATGCATTTCCTTTTTGTGTTGCTGCAATGGTTCATGGTGCTGCTTGTTTTTTCTTTTCACGCTGGCACTAAGCTACTATACTGCATCAAAACAATAACCACCAACATTGTCATGTGGCAATAACAATAACATAATCTATCAAAAAGTATGAGGTGGTCAATGAGGGGCCAGTGGTATTTAGGGGTCACACTGAAGTTGTTCTAAAAATATGGAGAATATACTTTAAAATACAATAGCATCTTATATAGTTGTGCAGTCTGGAGGATGAGGACACATAAGACAAACACAAGTGGATGTTTGGATATAGCAGAATAACAATCCTGTTTGGAGTCATGAAGAACTGAAAATATTGTGCACCAGACATCTTTGAAGTGTACCTCATTACTGTATGATAGTTGTATTTGCAGACAGCTGTATGGAAGAGCATTGAATACGAAATGCCGTTTCCCCCCAGCCCACAGCAGTGCAGCACAAACACAAACACGCATCCAAAACCTACAAGAACTACAAAAACACACATATTCAAACTAACACACATATCCAAACTAACACACATATCAAAACTAACACAAAAATCCAAACTAACATATATATCTAAACTAAAGAAGAAGAAAAAAATCACTGCCCAAGGTAACGAACGCCAGCCAATGACTGTCGGAACCACTGGTCTCATGGGCTAGCAGATAGCTTAGCCTGCCCCGCTTCTGCGTCCTGTCAGACCGCCCTTGGTGTTTCCTCTTCGGGCGCAACTCTAGGCAGGGGCCGTGGTCCTCGGGTCCGCCGGACAAAGCAGACCAGGCTCCTCCAGCTGGTCCAGCACCAGCTCTCCCAACCAGACACCCTCAACACACCTTCCGCACTCCACACGACGACACCAAAAACGTCAGAGTCAACACCAGATGAGGCCACCGCCACATTATAGCCTTATTATTGGTAGCATTATAGAGATGCTGATCTGAGGACAATAAGCAAACACAAACTCAGCATCTCGTACTGATTTGGGGTGAAATGAAAACGAGGAAGCAATCTAAAGCTGAGGCGGAGGAGACTCCAGATGACAGCGATGATGTTTAGTGAAGCCACCTGAAGCTTCGTCACTCCATTCAAAAGCAGCCATCTTGGTTTCGACTTACAGTTTTAGAAAGTCACGTCAATTTTTATTCCTGATTCACTGATTCACAGAGTCCCAGAGGGACGTGCATTCTGCTTCCGTCTTCCAACAGGTTTTTAACAGCATGAATGACAAGAACCTCTCCTACGGGACCGGATCCGTGAGGCAGAAAGGCCAAATCAAACCACAGCAACACATTTTACAACACTCTGTATTTCAGTAAAGTCATGAAGAACGACGGTTTCACAGTGTGGAGTTTATCTTTCCTTCAGCAACGTTCCTTTAATTCTCTTCATGACTGTTTACAACCAACAATCGACTGACAATAAAAAAAAAAAATCTTTTGTACAGCCGGGGGCAAACTTAGGCTCTGGGTGGCGGGGCTTTAAGGACTCGTAAAAGCCCCGCATGCTTCAACCCCAAACTTTCATTTTACATTTTAATGCACTATTTTGTACATGTTAAAACATAATCAGCATGTGTAAAAAAATTAAATAGTAGTAAAAAATTGAAATTTCAAATGCAAAAACAATATTTTTACGTGTCAAAATTTAATTTTTACCTTCAAGAGTTATATTTTCACATGTGAAAAATTCAAGAACTACAAGCCATGGCTTTCCCCGCATTATTCCAATGGAGCAATCATTTTTAGCAGCGTAAATCAAATCTGAACATTTATTGCTTCAATTCTTGCATTTAAAATTTCTGTTTCACGTTGGAATCGAATTTTTAGCGGTGAAGAATTATTACATGTGAAAATTATTATCAATTATTACAATTAAAAATTAATTATTAAATCAAAAAATGAAGGAAAACTTATTTCTACATTTAAGAACACAATTTCTACATGTAAAACTTACATTTTCACTTGTAAGGATTCCGTTTAAACATGTAAACTGATAATAAATGAAATTGTACATGGAGGAATTGTAGCAATGCATATTCAAATTTGATTATAGTAGTAAAAACGATTCCTCCCACTGAAATGAACGGGGAGAAAGCCACGAATTAATTAATAATTGAATGTTTACAGGTAAAAATGTAATTTTGACACATTCAGATTGAATTTTAACATGTACAAAGTAGTGGATTAAAAGATGAGCAGCCGCATACAAGTGCACCTAACAAAACAATACGTTCACCCTCCGATGCAGGGTAAAACTGCTTACCAAAATAAAAGCGTTGTGAACGATAAAATTGCTCTCTGTGAAGGTGGAAGTCGTAGTGTTAACATCAGCCTGACATCTTTAAAAGGGAGGACCGCTAGGTTCAAACAGAACCGACCTCCCCCCCCCACTGGGTTCCAACAGAACCGACTCCCCCCCCGCCATACACACACTTCACTCACATTAGCGAGTAGCCGCGGTACACTGCTGCTTTGCAGCTCATAAGCCTATTTACGTCGCCAAACTCTTTGCTAGTGTCAGTTGAACCACGTGGTGTTGAGCTGCGTCTGGTTTTTGATGCTGGTGTCCATCTTGAGCACCTCGCGGATCGCCATGGTGGCGTAACAGGAGGGCGGCAGGGAGAATTCCATTCGCAGAGCCTGGTACTTTCCCTCTACAGACAGACAGAGACAGAGCAGAGATTAAACCGACAACAGGAAAAGGACGGTCACACATTGAAGACAGAAGACACGATGACTGTATTTACATGCAGTCAGTAATCTGACTGAGGTGAACAACCTAATTAAGGTGATAGTCTGATGAAGTTGTCTACATGTGTTTGCGTGGGGCGTCCAGTTTATCACCGGTTCAGGACATCCAGACCTGAGCGCGGGTTCGGACCGTACCTTTGTTGAAGACGGGGCCGGGTTTGTCCTCCAGTTTCTCCACGTCAGTGTGGATCAGGGGGATCCTGGGGTCGTCGTACTGAATCACCTCCCTACAGGACAGAGACACCACAGCACTGAGCCCCATATGAAGCTAATGAGGCGTTACAGTAATACAGCAGCATTTTTCCCCCTTTTTCTCCTGAATTGTACCCGGCCAATTACCCCACTCTTCCGAGCCGCCCCGGTCTCTGCTCCACCCCCTCTGCCGATCCAGGGAGGGCTGCAGACTACCACATGCCTCCTCGGATACATGTGGAGTCGCCAGCCGCTTCTTTTCACCTGACAGTGAGGAGTTTCACCAGGGAGACGTAGCGCATGGGAGGCTCACGCTATTTCCCCCCAGTCCCCCCGAACAGGTGCCCCGACCGACCAGAGGAGGTGCTAGTGCAGCAACCAGGACACATACCCACATCCGGCTTCCCACCCGCAAGACACAGCCAATTGTGTTTGTAGGGGTGCCCGATCAAGCCGGAGGTAACACGGGGATTCGAACCCGAGATCCCAGTGCTGGTAGGCAACGGAATAGACCGCCATGCCACCCGGATGCCCATGTAATACAGCAGCACTTTGAAGGGGCAACATGAATAATTCACTTTCCTGAAGAATGACATCTATAACCAGGACAGTTCAGCAGCGGTTGCAGGATTGTCCTGATTAAAACAAAACTAAGTGATTAACAGGTCCCACCTTCCCAGATTTTTGCATTAAAAAACAAAAAACAAAAACAAAAAAAAAACAAGGTGAGCTGTGTTTTTTATTGTTTGATCCCCTTCTAATGAAAAGATTTCTGAACTACGCAGCAAATAAAGTTCTACTGACGACATTTGAACATGGCTGATATCAGCGAACACGTTTGAATTTGTCTTCTGTCTGCTTGAAGCCAACGGATGATCTGCTGTGGCGACCTCCAACGGGAGCAGCCGAAAGTAGTGATAGTAGCAGTTGCTGTTATTCACATCCCTGTACACCAGAGGTTAGCACTCAGGTCAAAATTACATGTTAAAGGATAATTGTGGGTTTTTTTTTAATCAACCTCCATCTTATTTTTGTAGTTTTTGTGTATCGTGCCTATCAGATATATTTTACTCACCGGCTTCATGGTGTAGCATTCAGACTATTCACAGAGGGTTAGGGAAGAGTTGCAATCACAACATTGGGAGATGGTGACAGATGTACTCCGAGCTCCCTCCGGATGTCCGAGCTCCTCACCCTATCTCTAAGGCTGAGCCCAGACACCCTACGGAGGAAACTCATTTCAGCTGCTTGTATCCGCCATCTCACCCTTTCGGTCACTACCCAAAGCTCGTGACCACAGGTGAGGGTTGGGACGAAGACTGACTGGTAAAGTGAGAGCTTTGCCTTCCGGCTCAGCTCCCTCTTCACCACAACGGTCCGGTACAACGTCCGCATTACTGCTGATGCTGCACCAGTCCGCCTATCAATCTCCCGCTCCATCCTACCCTCACTCGTGAATAAGACCCCGAGATACTTGAGGCAACAACTCATCCCCAACCCGGAGGGAGCAACCCACCATTTTCCAGTAGAGAACCATGGCCTCAGACTTGGAGGTGCTGACTCTCATCCCGCCCATTTCACACTCAGCTGCAAACCGCCCCAGTGCGCGCTGGAGGTTGCGTTCTGATGAAGCCAACAAAATTGTTAAATGCTTTTGTTAAAACGACACGTTAAAAGTTTGCGTTCAGTTGCCCCGTACGAGACCATTGTAATGCCGTGTCCAGCAGTGGTTCCTCATCCAATAGAGTAAAATGATGTTGTCACCGATACGCACAACGGCGACAATTAAGAAATTAAGACCGAGGTTGGAAAAAAAACGGAATTATCCTTTAAATATTTGCAGACGCTTGTCTAAATCAACTAGCCAGACTCAATTCATCTCAAGTGGCCCGTTCACCAAAACCACACGCAACAAACAGTCGAGGCTGTAGCGCCCAGACAGCATGTCAGTGATGAGAGACAGAGGTGATTCTCAAGGGGAAGCTGGCATTGGACACCTCTTGAAAAGTAAGACATATTACAATGTCAGGCTAAAAGCTGCATCCCTGCCTCCGTCATGGTGGAGTTTCACACAGCTCTAAGCAAACAATGAACAACACGACTGTCAACCAACCAGCTGACATCGCTGGGTCTGACGAGGACGCGTCTGTAGGCTCCAGCCAGAGAGTAGTCCTTCACTTTGTGCCACATGTTGTCGATGTCCAGCCCGTCCACAGACAGCATCTCCCTGTAGCCCTTACCCACTGACAGACATGACGGAAACAACAACACCATCCACATGTGAGAACATTTAAATGCCACTCTTGGCTAACTCTGTATTTGCAGATCAAAATTTTCTTTTCACGTGAGGGTATCCCCCCTTTTTCTCCCCAATTGCACCTGGCTAATTACCCCACTCTTTCCGAGCTGTTTCGGTCACTGCTCCACCCCCTCTGCCGATCCGGGGAGGGCTGCCAGCAGCCACGTGTCCTCCGGTACATGTGGAGTCACCAGCCGCTTCTTTTCTCTTTTCACCTGACAGTGAGGAGTTTCACCAGGGGGGACGTAGCATATAGGAGGATCACGCTATCCCCTCCCCAGTTCCCCCTCTCCCACGGAACAGGCGCCCCGACCGATCAGAGGAGGCGCTAGTGCAGGACACATACCCGCATCCGGCTTCCCACCCACAGACACGGCCAATTTTGTCTGTAAGGATGCCCAACCAAGCTGGAGGTAACATGGGGATTCGAACCAGCGATCCCCATGTTGGTAGGTAACGGAATAGACAGCTACGCTACCTGGACGCCCCTCACAATCTATTTTTGACATTCTGCACAACGCAAAACAACTGAAATAAACCCCAGTAGCCGACTCTCGCCACCACCTTACCGTGGTGAGAGGGGTAGATGACGTCAAACCCCGGAAGAGGCATCACGATGTCGTGGATGGAGTGACGCTCAGCCTCCTCTGCAGACAGAACGTGTGCTGTGGCTTTTTACAAACACATAAAGAGAGGCAGAGGACATCAGCAGACTGAACTTCCTGCAGAATATCACAGCGCTTAAGCTGTTTTTGGACCCGCCATGATTATCTGGGCTCTTACAAAACATCTCAGCAAATGAATTTCCACGACTGTTCAATAAAACACACATTTTGTGAGCAACAAAGTCCAATCGTTTTCAAAGTTCATATGCTTTTTCACTGCTGGTTTTCAATGATTTTTCCATGACTTCTCCTTAACTTGAGCTTAATTTCCATGACCTAAAGAAACTTTTTTAATGTTGCCCTTAAAGTGTTTTAACGCTAAAGCTACTACGACTACTAATACTTTTGGCCTTTGGCGTTAGGGGGCGCCACAGCGGATCATCCGTTTCCATTTCTTCCTGTCCTCTGCGTCTTCCTCTGTCACACCAGCCACCTGCATGTCCTCCCTCACCACATCCATAAACCTCCTCTTTGGCCTTCCTCTTCTCCTCTTCCCTGGCAGCTCCATATTCAGCATCCTTCTCCCAGTATACCCAGCATCTCTCCTCCACACATGTCCAAACCATCTCAATCTTGCCTCTCTTGCTTTGTTTCCAAACCGTCCAACCTGAGCTGTTCCTCTAATATAATCATTCCTAATCCTGTCCTTCTTCATCACTCCCAATGAAAAGCTTAGCATCTTCATCTCTGCCACCTCCAGCTCCACCTCCTGTCTTTTCATCAGTGCCACTGTCTCCAAACCATACAACATAGCTGGTCTCACAACCATCTTGTAAACCTTCCCTTTAACTCTTGCTGGTACCCTTCTATCACAAATCACTCCTGACACTCTTCTCCACCCACTCCAACCTGCCTGAACTCTTCTTCACCTCTTTTCCACACTCCCATTTACTTTGAACAGTCAACTCCAAGTATTTGAACTCATATGCCTTTGTCACCTCCACTCCTTGCATCCTCACCAGTCCACTGTCCTCCCTCTCATTCACGCATAGGTATTCCATCTTGCTCCTACTGACTTTCATTCCTCTTCTCTCCAGTGCATACCTCCACCTCTCCAGGCTCTCCTCAACCTGCACCCTACTCTCGCTACAGATCACAATGTCATCCGCAAACATCATAGTCCATGGAGACTCCTGCCTGATCTCGTCCGTCAACCTGTCCATCACCATTGTAAACAAGAAAGGGCTCAGATCCGATCCTTGATGTAATCCCACCTCCACCTTGACCCCATCTGTCATTCTAACCACACACCTCACCAATGTCACACTTCCCTCATACATATCCTGCACCACTCCTACATACTTCTCTGCAACTCCTGACTTCCTCATCCAATACCACACCTCCTCTCTCGGCACCCTGTCATGTGCTTTCTCTAAATCCACAAAGACACAACGTAACTCCTTCTGGCCTTCTCTATACTTCTCCATCAACATTCTCAAAGCAAACATCGCATCTGTGGTGCTCTTTCGTGGCATGAAACCATACTACTGCTCGCTGATCGTCACCGCTCCTCTTAACCTAGCTTCCATTACTCTTTCCCATATCTTCATGCTGTGGCTGATCAACTTCATACCTCTGTAGTTGCTACAGTTCTGCACATCACCCTTGTTCTTAAAAACCGGTACCAGTATGCTTCTTCTCCACTCCTCAGGCATCCTCTCACTTTCTAAGATTGTGTTAAAAAATCTAGTTAAAAACCCCACTGCCATCTCTCCTAAACACCTCCATGCCTCCACAGGTATGTCATCAAAGTGTTTTAACACTATATATGATGTGAAAATCAGTCTATATTTCAAATACTGTTTATCAGTCACTCTGCTCTCAAAAACTTTTTATTTGTCCATTTGAAGTTACCGATTGTTGAGACTACACCTATATGTACGCCCGCCGTCATACACTATTGACAAGCTAGCTAGCTAACTGATAAGACCTGCGGTGTTAACGTAGCCTGTCTGAGCACTTTTCCCGAGGTGTGCAGTGACCCAGTTCTCACCTCCTCTGAGCACCAGGTCCCCCTCCACAGCCTTCAGCCCAAACGCCTCTATTCTGCGGCTCACCATGGTGTTCCACACCACGCTCTGGTAGCTGTGGATGTACATCAGGCGGTTGTTGCGAGGGATCTGGGAAGAGACAAAACGCAGTCGTGTGAAAATTCAGTCAAGATACATCTTCTTTGGACATATAAAGCCAACTGTGACCGTATGTAAGTCACTACTGTTTCACTGACTCAAAGTGTCGTTCTTAAATTGATTATCCGAGGTTTGTTGTGCGCATGCACACACACATGCACACACAGATATATACAACCCCTAATCAGAAAAGTTGGGGCAGTATGTTGAATTAAAACTGAAAAGTGATCGGTACATTATCTTTGACCTGTATCACATTGAAAACAATACCGCAGCACATTATTTGATGTTTTATCTCATGAACTTCTTTTGTTTTCTTCTTCTTTATGGATTAAGCCCCCCTTTTTCTCCCCAATTGTACTTGACCAATTACCCCACTCTTCTGAGCCATCCCGGTCGCTGCTCCACCCCCTCTGTTGATCCGGGGAGGGCTGCAGACTACCACATGCCTCCTCCCACACATGTGGAGTCGCCAGCCGCTTCTTTGCACCTGACAGTGAGGAGTTTCACAAGGGGGACGTAGCACGTGGGAGGATCACGCTATTCCCCCCAGTTCCCCCCCCCCGAACAGGCACCCTGACCGACCAGAGGAGGTGCTAGTGCAGCGACCAGGACATTGTGTATACACACACACACACACACACACACACACACACACACACACACACACACACACACACACACAGACTTTCAGCAATTCCCTGCTTTGCATTAACAGTTACCCTGTGATCACTCCAAAAGCTTCATGAGTGAGAAAAAGCAGCCGGCAGTCATTCATTTTCTACGAGAGCTGATGACGGGGAGAAGCGAGCAGCACAATATCATCCTCCAGAGCAACAATGTGACGTAGAGCTCAAGTTAACCTTATGCAAAGGAATTGAATCAAGTGCAACTGGACTTGGTATATATCCGTGAAGACGTTTCGCCTCTCATCCACGAGGCGAAATGTCTTCACGGATATATACCAAGTCCAGTTGCACTTGATTCAATTCCTTTGGATAACCATGACCTGGATGAATGAGAACATTCACAGACAAGTTAACCTTATGCAAATTAGTGTTGATAAGCTTGAGCAGCAACCACTTGCATATTAGGATTTCTTTCCACTTTAGGATTTCCACTACAAACTTGAAGGCCATAGCTGGGTCCAAACCAACTTGATGTCCTCAGCACAACTTGAATGACCTCGAGCTTGGAGACTACTGCTAGAGATCTGGCAGCAAGCCGCTAGCTTCCATAGCCACCTCATGACACACACATTCAGTTCTAGTAGCGGCCCAGAACCACTAGAGCCCTTTAGCTGTTGGCCAATAAAAAGTTCAACTAAAACACATTGGTGTAGCATGCCTTGCTCAAAAAGCCCTTTATTGGGGCCTCCGGGTTGCTTAGCGGTCTATTCCGTTGCCTACCAACACAGGGATCGCCAGTTCGAATCCCCGTGTTACCTCCGGCTTGGTCAGGCCTCCCTACAGACAACTGGCCGTGTCTGCGGGTGGGAAGCCGGATGTGGGTATGTGTCCTGGTCACTGCACTAGCGCCTTCTCTGGTCGGCTGGGGCGCGTGTTCGGGGTGGGAGGGGGAAATGGGGAAATAGTGTGATCCTCCCACGTGCTACGTCCCCCTGGTGAAACTCCTCACTGTCAGGTGAAAAGAAGCGGCTGGCGACTCCACATGTATGGGAGGAGGCATGTGGTAGTCTGCAGCCCTCCCCGGATCGACAGAGGGGGCGGAGCAGCGACCGGGACGGCTCGGAGGAGTGGGGTAATTGGCCCAGTATTGCAGACTCAAACCAGGAAATATGATGACACAACAACAATGCATGATGCACCCACCAGTCCAAAGGCGGAGACGATGTTCTTCTTGCCATACATGGACAGGCCGTGCAGCAGCTGCCCCTCCACGCAGCGTTTGACGGGCAGCTTTTTGAGGGCCGCCACCGGGTCCTGAGTCTTGGCCCACTCCTCCCTGCAGCGCACCAGGTAGCCTTTCTCCGCTGGCAGAGGCGAGAGACAGATGGTGGGTGAGACAGGGCGAACAGATACAGGCATTCATACAGCACAAGCCGTGCTGCACACGTGCAATGGATTTTACCACAGCTGTTAGTCTGCCGGGCCGTAGGAGTCAAGAAGCGAGATTTGTCCGTCACAATGTAACAAAAATTCTTCTTTGACATACAACAAACAACACAATAAATCACCATAAAACAACACATTAAAAAGCCACAAGAGTATAAAGGTTAAACCATTTTACAAGAGAAAAGGTTAAAAGAATATTTAAAAAAAGACAAGTTTTTAGTGTTTAATCCAGACTTTTTTTGCTCAGACTTGTCTCACCAAGTGACCCATAGTTGATATCAGTACAAACAGACCTCCCCCCGCAAAATACCCCGACGTACAAACAAAAACAAGACATGGCATCCTGTGACGGTGCCAAGACATTTCTCTGGCACCGGCCTATCGTCACGAGTCCTCGTGTAGTCTGAACAGAGCAATCTCCCCGAAGAGATATTAAACTAGTATCGTCACAATCACCAGTTCGAATCCCCGCGTTACCTCCGGCTTGGTCGGCGTCCCTACAGACACAATTGGCCGTGTCTGCAGGTGGGAAGCCGGACGTGGGTATGTGTCCTGGTCGCTGCACTAGTGCCCCCCTCTGGTCAGTCGGGGGTGCCTGTTCGGAGGGGGAGGGGGAACTGGGGGGGAATAGCCTGATCCTCCCACGCGCTATGTGCCCCTGGTGAAATTCCTCACTGTCAGGTGAAAAGAAGCGGCTGGTGACTCCACATGTATCAGAGGAGGCATGTGGTAGTCTGCAGCCCTCCCTGGATCGACAGAGGGGGGTGGAGCAGTGACCGGGACGCCTCAGAAGAGTGGGGTAATTGGCCGCATACAATTGGGAGAAAAGGGGGGGGCGGTTCCCAAATTGGAATTATCTCAATGTGTGTCAGTGCATTTTCTCAATCCTATCTGGTCACATTCAAGGAAAATTAATAATCAGAGCAGAGTTGAATTTAAGGTGCTGAAAAAAAGCATGCGAGCACTTCAGAGAGAAAGAAAAAGTGGAAAAGGTGGTGACAAATAAAAAGATTAAAAAAAACAGTTAATCACCTCCAGGGCGCGGTTTCAGAATCAAGTCCACCACCTCGTTCCAGTTGTTCTTCAGGATAGCCCTGGCTCACACAGAAGACAGGGCAAGGTCACATCATTGTAAACGAGCAGACATCACCAGCCTCTCTTCCTTACCCATCCCTGGTTTTAACACAGTCCTTGCGGTCTCACCTTCCGACCTGGTATGTGGGCACAGCCGTGGTGCCGAACCGCTGCATGCCGTAGTAGTTAATGAAGCCCGTCTCCTTGAGGGACGTCATGGCATGCTGGACCTGCTCTGTTGTTCCTGAGATGTTCCTGACAACAGAACCAAAAGACGAGACGGGTCACCGGTGTCCACGACAGCTCGGTAATTGGCTCTAAACCTTTCGGCAATGCTGAGGAATGTGTCGGCGCCTACCAACCTGAGGACCACAGTGAAGCGGTTTCCCTGCAGCTCACCCAGCTTCAGCGGGTGGTTTTTGTAGCAGAAGTTCCCCAGTTTGAAATTTATGAGGCACTTGTTGAGGTGAGCCAGCCTCTCGGCAGTGATCCTGAGGGGGGACGGAAAAGGTCTTCTTTAATTAGGTGTCACATACAACAAGGTGATCTGTCGGAGACGGGTTGTCTAGCAACAGCGGTGGGGGAGTTAAATCACCTTCTTTGTTGAAATGTTATTTGGATGCACATCAGCATATAACCGCCTGCAAGCAACTTTAAATTACCATCCTGAAAAATAACATGCTAACAAATGTCCTTTTTTACACTGTCTGTCGGTGGCGTATTTGAGACAATAGCTAACATCAAAATCACGACTGAAGGCTTTGGAAGTTGCTCATTTTCAATGATTACATTCAGGTTGGAGATGTTACAGCAAATAGAATTTTAGGATCCATCAACGGGATCAAATGCGGGTGGAGGAGGGGGGTAGCTGTGATTCTGGGGAAGTTAAGTTGTGGCTTACAAGAACCCAATTGTACTTGGCCAATTACCTCACTCTTCTGAGCCGTCCCGGTCGCCGCTCCACCCCCTCTGTTGATCCAGGGAGGGCTGCAGACTACCACATGCCTCTTCCGATGCACGTGGTGTCGTCAGCCGCATCTTTTCACCTGACAGTGAGGAGTTTCACCAGGGGGACGTAGCGCATGGGAGGATCACGCTATTCCCCCCCAGTTCCCCTCCCCCCCAAACAGGCGCCCTGACTGACCAGAGGAGGCGCTACTGCGGTGACCGAGACATGTACCCACATCCGGCTTCCCACCCGCAGACACGGCCAATTGTGTCTGCAGGGATGCCCGAGCAAGCCGGAGGTAACACGGGGATTCGGACCGGCGATCCCCGTGTTGGTAGGCAACGGAATAGACCTACGCTACCCAGACACCCTGTGTTTGTTTTTCAGCAATGGGAAAGATGCAGACACAGCAGCACTACAGTTGCCATGTCAACTGCTTCACCTGGAACGAATCGCCGGGATTTTGGAGTGGTCAAATACCGACGCAGATACCAGTGTGATCATGGCTGACGATCGTCAGGTTTGTGGCTTTAAGTACAAACGAAAAAAGAAAAAAAAAATATATATATATATATATATATATATTTAAATATATATAAACTAATTTGGCAGTAAGACTACACACTTACTTGAGAACCGCTACTTCCTGTATGGTGATGGCTCGCTTATCCTTTGTCCCCATGTAGGAGAACACATTGGGCCTCAGCCTAGAAGAACAATATTCACATATAACCATCAAGGAAAAAGCATGACAATATGTGTCTTGTTCTGTATGAGTGTATTATTCATTTATATATTATATTTATATTTATATTTATGCAGTGCTCAAGTTTGGAACATAACACATGAATATATTACATACCATGAAATGTTTGCATTCATAAATAACATGATTACATGGGGAATAACATTCTTTATGAGGGTGTAGTATAGCTGTGCTGGCAAGTGAATGGGCGGTGCACACGGACTTGAGGAACTTGGACAGCAAGTTGATGGCCTCCATGGTGTCCTTGTTTTCCTTGTACATGACGAAGTGACAGTAACTGCTACGGCCTTTGGGCCACGAGTGTTTCCTGGGAGCTTTCATGGAGACAGAGACAAAGAATAGAACCAAGAAAATGGGAAAAGTCAGATAATTCATGACCAAACATGGTGCTGTCACAGCTAGAAAAGCGCTATTACAAAATGCAACTTAACTTATTACAAAATTCAAATTACACAAGTAATTTAAGTGTCTCCATAGGATTTCAAATACTACTCAGACATTGTGCTTTTCACAGAAATCTAAAAGTTCATCGGAAAAAAACAAACAAAAAAACAATCCAATAAGAGTATCACAAGCCAGAATGGAGACAACTGCCATCACAACAGCTGTAGCGCCCCCGCTGGCGCTGAACAGAAGTTCTTACCTGCTGCCGATTTGACCTCTGTCCACCCAGAGAAAAGCAGAAGGAGGATAGAAGAGTGTTACTAGGAAAAAAAAGACTCGTATGTTTTGCGGGACAAGCTGGCAGGTGAGCTCTGCATGCAAGGACCTGTGGGTGGTGAGCGCTGTGCCCTAACTTCTCCGTGCAGTAGGAGAGCCGGGTGAACACGGCAGGAGGCCATTAGAGCCTCTCGGGGACCGTGCTCAACACTTCACTCTGCACCTTACTCGTGTATTTTTGCCTCTTGCTGTCGGCCTTTAAGTGGGATGCAGGATGTGGTGGATTGAAAATAGAACTGAACCAAACACATGCCTGTGTGGACCGAAGCACTCATGAGGCCAGTGTGGCGGTCAAGTGCATATCCGGTGAAAAAAAAAAAAAGCAATTCAGCTTTGTCCATACTTAAGGCAATTAATACAACATTTGGAAATAAGTCAAAAGGAAATAAACTAAGTCTGATTCTGTGGTTGGGGTCATGCAGGTTTTGTTGATCGTGCACCTGTGCATGCTCCTTGCGTTCATGTCCGCCAGTTTCTCCTACGACCACATGCAAGAGGACAAGAGAGGACATGCAACAAAACCCTTTTCCAATCACCATGTTCGCATATAATAACACATACGTCCCAGTAGGGCTGTGCGATATGACGACATATATCATGTGATGACAGAAAGCATCTACCGCCTCATAGTAAGCTGTATAGTTTGTTTCACTGTGTTGAAAACCACACTCTTCACGGTAATATGTTTCGTCATTTGGACGACCTTCTCAGCTCTTTGCACAGTACGGACGCAGGCAGGAAATTTGCATGAAGGCAATACAAACAAACATGGAGGACGGTGAACGTAACGCAGGACGGGGTAATTCCGAACAGAAGGACTCTGACCAGCCAGGGCAAGACGAGTAGCTTGTGCCTAAAAGAGGGGCTACTTCTATCCTATGGATGTGGTTTGGGTATGAAAAGTCTTGACACGGACCAGAAAACCGTACTTTGCAAAATATGCCGCACGCCGGTCCCCACGACAGACTCAAACACCACGAGCCTCTTTTACCACCTACGCAAGAATTGCATCAAGACAGTATGGAGAGTGTACAGATGAGGGCCGCAGAAGCACAGCCGAGTGCTCAAAACAAACCCCAGACTCGGAGGCTGCAAGAGGCTCTTGCCCGCAGCACACCACATGTCAGAATCATGAAGATGGAAGGAGATAACGACTGCCGTTTTCTATTTACCTTTTTATATTTTACACGTTAATATTTTGTTACATGCTTAATTGAAAATTGCGCAGTTTCTAAATAAAAGGAGAAAAATAATCAAAGATGAGTAAGTACCTTGTATTTGTTGAGTATATAATTCAAAATGTAATAAGAAATAGGCCTTTCCATGTGGTCATTTTATATAAACTACTTATTCATTGAATTTACAGAACATGTGCTATATTACTGTATGTATTGTTATCGTGATATGAACAACCTATATCGTGATATGTATCGTTATCGTGATATGAATGACCTATATCATGCTATGTATCATTATCGTGACATGAATGACCAATATCGTGATATGAATGACCAATATCGTGATGTGTATCGTTATGGTGATATGAATGACCTATATCATAATATGTATTGTTATCATGATATGAATGACCTATATCGTGATATGTATCATTATCGTGATATGAATGACCTATATTGTAATATGTATCATTATCGTGATATTATCGTTATCGTGATATGAATGACATACCATGGTATGTATCATTATCGTTATATCAATGACCTATATCGTGATATGTATCGTTGTCGTGATATGTATGACTTATATTGGGATATGAGATTTTGGTCATATCGCACAGCCCTGCGTCCCAGGTAGAAGGGAAGATTTCATGTGATCCATCACTTGATAGATATAATTCTCATTAATCTTTAATGAAAACATGACTAAACATGCACTTAGGCCTGACACTCCAAAGAACAGCATTTTACTGCATTTTGGCCTGACTTCCACTAAATGCAAATCACAGCGGACTGCTGAAACGAGCAATGGAAAAAAATAAGGTCTAAATCCGGTAATTCTGTTATCATTTAACAGAAACTACTGACAGTTTTCTCTCTGTATGCACAACTTTCTGATGTTTCGTCATTTACACCAAAATCAATTTATATCATTTTTAAAGACATGTTGAGATGAAAAATGTCGGTTGTCCATTTAGCCAATTACCCCTACACTAACAAAGCTCTATCTAACAAATGTCTGTAAGCATGCTCAATAATCCAGGTAAGGAAATCACAGAGGTGAATCAGTTCATCTGCACAATGCATCCTCATCCCATGGCATCATATACTGACTCTGTTGACCAAGTGTCAGCATATACTAATATTCAACATATGATGCCACGGGATAAGCATGAGTTTGTGAGCAGGATGAGCTAAAGATAGGACCAGGGTAGGATGAGCTGCGCTCAACTGCATCACAACATCACATCACAACATTTAGCCCTGTAGCACAATCCACTGTATGAGTGCTGGTTCCCTTGAAATGCAGTGACAGTCTTCTGAAAACTCCCTTTGCGCACTTTTGACTTGGGTTGAGTGAGGTTTCTAGACTGCAATTTGCCAATCTGAAGTCCTTGAACCATTTTCTGTTATCTGAGGGAAACATCCATCATTCAAACTGCTTATTCTGCTCTCGGGGTCGTGGGGATGCTGGAGCCCATCCCAGCAGTCATTGGGCAGCAGGTGGGGAGACACCATGGACCGGCTGCCAGGCCATCACAGGGTTAAGGTTAGGGTTAGGCTAACCCCCCCCCCCCCACACACACACCTAGGGACAATTTAGTACGGCCGGTTCACCTGACCCACATGTCTTTGGACTGTGGGAGGAAACTGGAGCACCCGGAAACCCACGCAGACACGGGGAGAACATGCAAACTCCACACAGATGATGATCCGGGACGACCCCCAAGGTTGGACTACCCTGGGGCTCGAACCCAGGACCTTCTTGCTGTGAGGCGCCCTGAGGGACCCATATTGTTTGAAAATATTTGTAATAAAGTATAAAATCTCATCTTTGTGTGGCTTGTCCGAGTCTACTCTCAACCGCATCTGCCAATACAGGTACTCTTGTTCTTCTTCTACTCCTCCTTACTGTGCGGCAGGAAGAACAACCGTTGCCAATTCTGCGTTCATTCACCTGAGCTTACTTGTTTGTTATCACCATGGACATCATACTGGATGTAATAAAATATGCATCCATCCATCCATTATCAAAACCGCTTGTCCTGCTCACAGGGTCGCGGGGATGCTGGAGCCTATCCCAGCAGTCACTGGGCGGTAGGCGGAGAGACACCTTGGACAGGGAATTAAGAGAAATAATAAAAAGCCTCTCGTCGGGGAAGGAATTTGGTGCTCTACCCACAGATTTCAGAAAATGAGGCGTAGAAGAGGGACAGGAGCCCTTATTGACAGATGCATTAAAAACTGGACTCTGAGAAACAATACAAAGGTGACATTTTGGTGCATATGAAACCAATAGTTTTCGGTCATTATGCAGCTGCGCTGGCGTGACAGAGGGAAACGCAGAAGACAGGAAGAAATGGAAACGTATGATCCGCTGTGGCGACCCCTAACGGGAGCAGCCGAAAGTAGTAGTAGTAGTAGATGCAGCTGCACTGTTCATAAGGTTGGGGATACCTGCAGCCAGCTGAGACTGAAGAGGTCACTTAGACGAGGTTTCTCCCACTAAATGTTGTGTCCGGATGAACTGATTCACCTCTCATGTGCATCAAAATCCATACCAACAATTTGAGCCAAAGCTAACAGTACATCTGCTTCTATCATACACAGCATCACTACCACCCTTGCTTTCCCAAACATCCATCATGAGGTATCCATCCATCATGTGGGACAGGGAAAAAAATTGGTCCGGAGTTCCCTGGTGTTCTCTAGATCAGATTTCATCTATTTCAGGGAATAAGGAATTCTTAACATTTTCCATGTCCCGTCCTACCGTCCTCCAACACTTTCCCCTGCCGAACCCGTCTTTAAAGAGTGTGCAGGTTCTCGTATCTCCCGAGAACCACAACGAGAGCCACAAATCCAGAAAAAAGAGAAGACGTCACACTAAGCTCGTGATTTTCATTCGACCTGAACGCTGACGTACACTTGATGGATCAGAAAACCAGTGTGAAGATCTACCGCCCCCCCCTCCCTTCTGAAATACCTGCGAGGGCTTTCTTCCCAGCGTTGTGGTAAGCCACAATGAATTTGCGACCTTCCCGCTCCTCCGTCTTGGTTTCCAGACCAGGAAACTGGGTCTTGATAGCTTTGTGGATCAGCGTCCGCTTTTCTTTCGTATCATCCACCACCTGAAAATGTCAAGAGAGGATCTCAGCATCAGCATGTGTTTCCATCTGGCATTTCAATGTTCCAACATGGAACCAAAACACATGCCCCTTTGTTGAGCAAGTCCATCAGCTGATGAGAACCACTTGAAAGTCTTCTTACCACAATAGGTCTTTGTTTTTTTTTGGAGCCGCTTGTCTTCTGTTACTCAAGAACTTTACAGAAGAATGACAGCAGCAAGTGGCAAGAAATCCTCAGCAACAGTGGGCAGTGGTCTATAAATTACTCCAAATTAAATTAGATTACATAAGAGATAACTGGGTGACAAGCCTAATAGTCATGTAAAGGGTCAAAATCATTATTTGGCTGTAACTTTGACAAAAATTATGCTTAATTTACTTCAAATTGATACAAAACGTTTGACTTTCCACCCCCCCCCCTTTTTCTTCCGAATTGTGTCCAGCCAATTACCCCACTCTTCTGAGCCATCCCGGTCACTGCTCCACCCCCTCTGCCAATCCAGGGAGGGCTGCAGACTACCACAAGCTTTCACCTGACAGTGAGGAGTTTCGCCAGGGGGACGTAGCGCTTGGGAGGATCACGCTATTCCCCCCAGTTCCCCCTCCCCCCGATAAGGTGCCCCAACCGACCAGAGGAGGCGCTAGTGCAGCAACCAGGACACAGACACAGCCAATTGTGCCTGTAGAGAAGCCTGGCCAAGCCGGAGGTAACACGGGGATTCGAACCAGAGATCCCCGTGTTGGTAGGCAACAGAATAGACCGCTACGCTACCCAGATGATTTTTTGATAATTTTGTCTTTGATCTGAGCGATGTAACTCTTCTGTTATTACAGAATATCCAAGATGGCTGCCATAATGTGTGGTTTACTTGACTATAGCCCTTGCGGCTGTCGTCTGTGAGACGTTGCCTTCAGATTCCCACGTGTTCTGCAGGAAGCGGCACAGTGATGGAAGGGTAGTTGGGCTTCGTCATCCTCCAGAACCTCTTATTTGTCCTTTATTTCACCTTTGATTATGGCTGCACTTGAGCTTGTGTTATGATTCACCCTCACGCGCTACCATATCTCTGACTGTGTTAGTGATATACCCGGCTCTTCTCTATGTTTCTGGGGCTCTTTAACAGTCAGATAATGGTACTGCGTTGGATGGCGCTCCACTGATAATGCAGCCTGTATTTCCTGTGACTGTCAAGCAGGCTTAAAACTGAGCATGATGGTACGGGTGATGAACAGTTTTAAATTCATGCGCTGTTGTATGAAGGAGCAGAGGGATTTCAGAATGACAGTGAGCAGGCAGGAGGAGGTCAGGAGGACAGTGAGCCGGTAAGACCTAGTAGCAAAGATGTGAGTGACAAAGGAGTGTAATATATGCCACCATATCAGATATTTAGGCAAACCATACTTTTAGGAACTGATGGGATGCACAACCATCATAACCTACTGTTCTCAACTAATGTGCTAGGACTTTTATGATTTGGGGGACTCACTCCCCCAAATCATTAGAGACTCAGGATCCCTCCCACTCTTCCAATCTCGTCTGAAGACACACCTCTTCTCCACTGCCAAATTTAGATTACTGGGTGGTCTATGTCTTTACTGTTAGTCAGGAACAGGCCTAGATGCTGTATGGTAGTAACACACCTGCCTACCTCTTTGGCAGGTTGACAGTGTCTTTGTTCTGGTACAGTACTGTGTGGGTCTGTCTGTCTGAGCGGAAATGATGGTCTGCTGTTGTTGTGTGAGTGGGTCTGAATTGCTGGGAGTTTTGCTCTAGAATACTTTGTTGGTGTGGGAAGATGGTGGTGCAAGTTCATGTTTGCAGCGGCCTCAAACAGCACCCGTGTGGGAAAATGGCGGCGCAGATTCACATTTACAGCAGCCTCACCCAGTAAAGTCCATGCAGTGTCTTTGTCCACATCTAAGTTTGTCTTCATTTGATGGCTGGGAGGGCTAGTGCTGGATCGGCTGGGACAGCTTGGTCTGCTATGTCCTGTGGGCCCAGGAACCACGGCTCTGCCTGGAGCTGTGCCCGAAGCGGTAACACCAAGGGTGGTCTGACAGGACGCATAAGCAAGGCAGGCTAAGCTAACTGCTAGCCCATGCAGACCGGCAGTTCCGATAACACCGAGGGCGGTCTGGTGGTGGCCTCGCCTAGCCTTGACTGTGTTTTTACTGTCGTTGTGTGGAGTGCGGGGAGGTGTGTCAAAGGTGTCTGGCTGACAGACTTGGCATTGAATCGGCTGGGGAAGCTTGGTCTGCTAGGTCTGGTGGGTCCAGGGACCACAGCCCTGCTTGGAGCTGCACCCGAGGGGGTAACATCGAGGGAGGTCTGACAGGACGTGGAAGCGAAGCAGGCTAAGCTTACTGCTAGCCCATGCAGACCGGCAGTTCCGACAGTCATCCTGGCATTCGCTCTCTTGGATAGTGAATGTTTTGTTTTTGTCTTTGTGTTGCACTGCTGTGGGCTGGGGGACATGGTATTTCGTTTCATTTCATGTGCGCAGGTGCACGAAATAAAATGACAAATAAATGTTCCCGATTCCTGAACGGGCCTAGATGCTGTATGGTAGTAACCCACCTGCCTACCTCTTTGGCGTGTTGATAGTGTCTTTGTTCTGGTACAGTATTGTGTGGGTCTATCTGTGTCGGAGCGGAAATGATGGTCTGCTGTTGTTGTGTGTGTGTGCATGTGTGTGTGTGTGTGTGTGGGGGGGGGTCTGCTCTGCCGACAGTTTTGCTCTAGAATACTTGGTTGTCGACCCCTGACTACAAAAGTTGTGGTACGTGCCCCATGAGCTGGTGTAATGGATTTGATTCATCATCATCTATAGACTGCAGACATGATGTTAAACAAGACTGTCAGGATTGTAAGACTTCAGTTCACTGAAGCGCACGCCTGCACTGTACCGGGTTCCCCTTACACCCTGGAGAAAAAGTTGACTCCCCTGATTATCACTGTACAGTTTGCACTTTGCTTGTAAAGGTACTGAAGTGAGCAGACTCACCTCTATGTCAACATTGCTTTCTTTATTCTTGAAGAGTTGCAGCTCTTCAAGCTGCCGTTTCTGCTCCTCTGTCAGCACCTCCGTCTCCTCCCCCGCCTGCTGCTGAGCCCCCGGGACTGGCTGTCAGACAACAGAACCGGAACAAAGAAAGTACTTCAACACAGAGTCTCATCTAACGGGACCAGGACAGTAAAAACCCAGAGCGTCACCTCTGCGATTACGCCAAAAAGCATTCCTGCTGACCAGACAGCCAACAGGCCCGGGAACACCATGGTTTCTGCCGAGTCTATTTTGCAGGAAATGAGGTCGTGACATTGTTTTTGTTGACCTAGTGTATTGCCTTGGTACAGGGCATGGCTTTGTTTTCAGGCAGTTGAGCGTTCAGAATTGGCTTTATTCTGAAGTACAGCAAATTCAATACAAATCTTAATGATATTGAGTCAGTGCTGACCAAAGCAGACAATTTCACAACTTCTACTTCCTGGATTTTTTTTTTTTTTGATATTTGGGAGACCGTTGATGAGATGTACAAATGTTCACAAGAATACCCTGAAACATAAAAGTACTACAGAGCTTATAAATCCAGTAGAAATTTCAGAACCAGGTCATCCAGGTAGCGTAGCGGTCAACTCCGTTGCCTACCAATACGGGGACCGCCAGATCGAATCCCCATGTTACCGCCGGCTTGGTTGAGCGTCCCTACAAACACAATTGGCTGTGCCTGCAAGTGGGATGCCGGATGTGGGTATGTGTCCTGGTTGCTGCACTAGTGCCTCCTCTGGTCAGTTGGGGCGCCTGTTCGGGGGTAAAGGGGAACTGGGGGGAATAGCGTGATCCTCCAGCGTGCTACGTCCCTCTGGTGAAACTCCTTACTGTCAGGTGAAAAGAAGCGGCTGGCGACTCCACATGTATGGGAGGAGGCATGTGGTAGTCTGCAGCCCTCCCCGGATCGGCAGAGGGGGTGGAGCAGTGACCGGGACAGCTCGGAAGAGTAGGGTAATTGGCCAGATACAATTGGAAGGGAAAGGGGGGGGGGATCCCCCCCCCAATTTTTTTTTTAGAACCAGGCATTAATGACGGGTTTAGGTTACTTAAATCATTGGTTCTCAACCCGGGCACTGGGACCACCAAGGGGGTTGTGAGATCATTTCTGGGGGTCGCCAAACGGTTCTGGAGAAAACAAGCACAAAACCGTCCAGACCAATGGCATATCTATGCAAAAAATAGGTGTACTGTCTCTTTAACTGCTGTGACATCACAGTATAAAAGGCGGCGCTCTCTGCGCTAGCCCACTGTATACGTACCTCAAGACTTCTTCGAGAGAGCAATATAATACTGAACGTCTTTACATTTAGTGGAAAATAAATCATTCTTCATATCAGGATCAGCATAGAAAAACATTGGAGGCATCTAAAGTTACAGAAATCGAACTTAAATCACTGTCACCTTTAAAAACGCATTCAATTTACCGTCATATGATTCACCTCAAGACATACATTAGCAATAACAGCTTCTGTGCAAATAACAGGGATACCATTTTAAGTGTCAGCTTCATTAGAGGACCCTGGGATCCAGCGGTCTTGGTGGCTATTTTGCGTGGAGGAACGATTGTCGAGAAAATCGAAGGACAGCGAGGACATCCGCAGACTAACAGCATATTGGATATATGAAAGACTATACCTAAGATGCGAGTAGGACGCAGCAGTCGCGGCGATCGAAGGACAGCGAGGAGAACAGGTGCAGTCTGACATGCTCGCGCATGAGTGACCACAATGTGTGTCCGTGAATGAGTGACCACAATTTGTGATGCACAGAGAAAAAATACAATAACATATTTTGGACTGGGGAATGGTTTTTACATTACATCTCCTGTACCAGTTTTTCCTTCCATTTTCTCCCCAACTGTATCCAGCCAATTACCCCACTCTTCCGAGCTGTCCCGGTCGCTGCTTCACCCCCTCTGCCAATCCGGGGAGGGCTGCAGACTACCACATGCCTCCTCCCATACATGTGGAGTCGCCAGTCGCTTCTTTTCACCTGACAGTGAGGAGTTTCACCAGGGGGACGTAGCACATGGGAGGATCACGCTATTCCCCCCAGTTCCCCCTCCTCCTCGAACAGACACCCCGACCGACCAGAGGCGCTAGTGCAGTGACCAGAACACACACCCACATCTGGCTTCCCAGCCACAGACACAGCCAATTGTGTCTGTAGGGACGCCCGACCAAG
The DNA here is from genome assembly GCF_029633865.1 of Lampris incognitus. Lineage (NCBI taxonomy): Eukaryota > Metazoa > Chordata > Actinopteri > Lampriformes > Lampridae > Lampris > Lampris incognitus. The sequence continues at coordinate 6,450,130 of NC_079216.1, read as the reverse complement.
CCAGAGGTAACACAGGGATTCAATCCGGCGATTCCCGTGTTGGTAGGCAACAGAATAGACCGCTACACTACCTGGACGCCCCCAGAATCGATTTTATTGAGTGTGTTTGTGCATCCAAGTGTGTGTGCACATGAGATGCCATTATTTCAGTAAATCTAAAAACACTGATCAAAGCCAAAACTGAATTAGTCATTGTGTCTGTGGGCAAAGCAAATGTCTTCCTCAGTGAGTTTAGTAGCTTCCATGTGTGCTATTACGGTAATCCCTCAACAGTCTCAGGCACAGAGTTTACGAGGGATCAGTTTGCATTGAATGTTTTGAGTTAAATGTCTCAGGGCTATGGGGGGGGGGGGGGGTCACGAACACCAATCCGATTATTCTATTTTGGGGGTCGCGACTCGAAAAGGTTGCGAACTACTTACTTTAAACATGTGCAGGTGTTCAAGTTTCAATAGACTTCTCACCTCGATCTCTGGAGGAATGGAAAGGTCATCCAGCTGCACAGTCTTGCCTTGCTTGTTGATCTCGTGCACCACAAAGTCAGAATACCTGAGCAGAAAACCGCACGATGGCGTGATCTGTTCAAATGACTCAAAATGAGAAAGGATGCTCATGTCTGTGTGCTAGCAATGCCGTAGGACTAACCTCTCCTTCAGTATACCGGAGAAGCCCTTGTGATCGCTGACAAACTTCAGAATGCCCACGTCAACCTCAGTGAGCCCATGCTTCATCATGTCAGCAAAGCTCTCGCCGTCGTCCTCTCCATCCTCCTTGTCACTTCCCTCTCCTTCCGGCTCTCCCTCCTCATCTTGGTCTGGCCCTTGGGAACGACCTCCGTTCTCCTGGTCATCCTGAATTCTGGGTTTCTTGGTGGGTACATCCCCTTCCTCCAATGAACAGACTCTCTTTTCCCCAGCTTGGGCTGGGACGAGAGGCAGTTCAGATTCCTCCATCAGTGTCGAGCTGATCAAATAATGACACAGAGAGATAGCAATGCAAATAACCTGTAATGCTGGAGAAGCTATTTTGGTAACCTTTTGAGAGGGGATGCTATAGAACATTTATGGTCAACTTTATTGCTCAGTGGGGCCAGAAAATTAGATATGACTTATGATGGCGCTAGGGGTGGGGATCTCTAGGCACCTCACGATTCGAGTCCAATTCAGAGGGCTACGATGCGATTATAAAACGATTATTGATGCATCTTGATGCATCAACATGTTTGATTTCTATACATTTTTTTTCTTCACAGTGCGACTACTTGATACTTTTAAAACATAGCATTATTTGTCTACTACTACTACTACTACTTTCAGCTGCTCCCGTTAGGGGGCGCCACAGCGGATCATGTTTCCATCTCTTCCTGTCCTCTGCATCTTCCTCTGTCACACCAGCCACCTGCATGTCCTCCCTCACCACATCCATAAACCTTCTCTTTGGCCTTCCTCTTCTCCTCTTCCCTGACAGCTCCATATTCAGCATCCTTCTCCCAGTATACCCAGCATCTCTCCTCCACACATGTCCAAACCATCTCAATCTTGTCTCTCTTGCTTTGTCTCCAAACCGTCCAACCTGAGCTGTCCCTCTAAAATACTCGTTCCTAACAATACGTCCTAAACAATATCGACAATAAGTTATTAATAATTCAGCCGTAACAAAACTCTGTATAGTTGTGACATACCTGTTGGGTATACATAATTACATCCAGTATTCTATGTATTTTTCCATTTATTTTATTTTGAGTGAAATATGCAAGTAGTAGTAGCTGCTGTAAACCGGAGTCAAATTCCTCGTAATGCACAAGTACACTTGGCCCATAAAGTGGATTCTGGTTGTGATAAAGTTGATTATGATGTGTGTATGTAGAATGCCATCCCAACATTTCCTACTTTCGGAGGCAGGGAGGTGAGGCGTTGCTATGGTTAACCTGGTCAAACGGAATCCCAACTGAGGCGAGGCGTTGCTATGGTTAACCGGGTCAAACGGCATCCCAACTGAGGCGAGGCGTTGCTATGGTTAACCTGGTCAAACGGAATCCCAACTGAGGCGAGGCGTTGCTATGGTTAACCTGGTCAAACGGCATCCCAACTGAGGCGAGGCGTTGCTATGGTTAACCTGGTCAAACGGCATCCCAACTGAGGCGAGGCGTTGCTATGGTTAACCTGGTCAAACGGCATCCCAACTGAGGCGAGGCGTTGCTATGGTTAACCTGGTCAAATCTGAGGTGAAGCATTGCTATGGTTAACCTGGTCAAACGGCATCCCAACTGAGGCGAGGCGTTGCTATGGTTAACCGGGTCAAACGGAATCCCAACTGAGGCGAGGCGTTGCTATGGTTAACCTGGTCAAATCTGAGGTGAGGCATTGCTATGGTTAACCTGGTCAAACGGCATCCCAACTGAGGTGAGGCGTTGCTACGGTTAACCCGGTCAAATCTGAGGCGAGGCGTTGCTATGGTTAACCTGGTCAAACGGAATCCCAACTGAGGTGAGGCGTTGCTATGGTTAACCTGGTCAAATCTGAGGCGAAGCGTTGCTATGGTTAACCTGGTCAAATCTGAGGCGAGGCGTTGCTATGGTTAACCTGGTCGAACGGAATCCCAACTGAGGTGAGGCGTTGATACGGTTAACCTGGTCAAATCTGAAGTGAGGATTTGTTATGGTTAACATGGTCAAAACTGAGGTGAGGCGTTGCTATGGTTAACCTGGTCAAACGGCATCCCAACTGAGGCGAGGTGTTGCTATGGTTAACCTGGTCAAATCTGAGGTGAGGCGTTGCTATGGTTAACCTGGTCAAACGGCATCCCAACTGAGGCGAGGTGTTGCTATGGTTAACCTGGTCAAATCTGAGGTGAGGCGTTGCTATGGTTAACCTGGTCAAATCTGAGGCGAGGCGTTGCTATAGTTAACCTGGTCAAATCTGAGGTGAGGCGTTGCTATGGTTAACCTGGTCAAATCTGAGGCGAGGCGTTGCTATGGTTAACCTGGTCAAACGGAACCCCAACTTCATAAACGGATCAGGGGAAACAAGGCGACTTTTGCGGACCTACCGTCTCCGGAGTTGATACGGCAAAGCGAAGCGACGACGCTCGGTCCGGAAAACACCAGAACCCCGCTGGGGACGTGTGGCGGGCCCTGATCCGAGCCTGGTGGACGCGCTACAACAAACACACGGAGGAGGAGGAGGAGAGAAACGCTTTAACTTGCGAGTTTACGTCGTCTAAGTAATGGAATAAACACCCTGGCGTCTAAGTCAGTAAGCCACAGGAGCCGGCGGTACCTGGACGCGGAGACGTTTCCCAGCGCCGAACGCAGACCGCGTACGAACCTGCCGTGTCCGCCGACGTTCAGCAGGACACGGAAACCCATCACACGCCAGCTCTCCGCCCGCCACCACGTGCGAGCGTGCGCGCGCGTGCGCACTTCATCCCGGAAGCAAACCGCTCGCGTTGGAGAGGGAAAAAAAAAATCCGGCTGCTTTAAAATGATTGGTGCTCGGGCCTGTCAATCACACGGCTACCGGCGCGTTTGTTTTCGTGCGACTTTAGATCCTGCTAAATTTCACGAGGACAAAAAAAAACAGCGTGTCCGTCAGGAAATCTTTTAATGATTTATTGTTGTCGTACGAATCTGTCACGCCTTATGTCTCGTGGTTTCCCCCCCCCGGTCATTCCGCCTGTTCCGTATTATATTTTCTTTACTGAATTAAGAGAAAGTTGTAGCAGCCCACACCTGATACAAGACCGAGAGGTTCCGCCCGGTGGCGCGTCACGCCCCGCCCACCACAGTGAACTGTTGCTCCCAACATCGTGCTGTTCATTTCTACTGGTACAGCTCCTCAAGAAGTGAAACACCTCTGCAAAGTACACGGAGTTTCTCCACTACACTCCAGCCGGTTGTTGCTCCCGGCCCACCCCCCCCCCCCCATGCACCTGTTCGGGGAGGTCTGGGAGGACGCAGCCATCCGGGGCTGAGATGCCTCACTGACACACAAACGAGGGCTGTTCCATTGTATCCATTATATTCCATTGTATCCACTATATTCCATTATATTCCATTATATTCCACTGTATCCATTATATTCCATTATATCCACTATATTCCATTGTATCCACTATATTCCATTATATTCCATTATATTCCATTGTATCCACTATATTCCATTGTATCAGCTATATTCATTATATTCCACTGTATCCATTGTATCCACTATATTCCATTATATTCCATTGTATCCATTATATTCCATTGTATCCACTATATTCCATTATATTCCATTATATCCACTATATTCCATTATATCCACTATATTCCATTATATTCCATTATATCCATTATATTCCATTATATTCCATTGTATCCACTATATTCCATTATATCCACTATATTCCATTATATTCCATTATATCCACTATATTCCATTATATCCACTATATTCCATTATATTCCATTATATCCACTATATTCCATTATATCCATTATGTTCCATTATATCCACTATATTCCATTATATCCATTATATCCACTATATTCCATTATATCCACTATATTCCATTATATCCATTATATCCACTATATTCCATTATATCCACTATAATCCACTATATTCCATTATATCCATTATATCCTAGATGGACAAATGAAAATAAAACGTCGCAACTCCAGAAATACCGTGCAATAATTCAACACCACACGATAACAAGAAGGCTGTCTGTCTCTTGCTTCGGCTTATCTTTTGCATGCCGGAAGTTATTAGAAGTTACTACTAGAAATAAAATGGCTGTTATCTCGAATTGAGAGTAGCTTTATTTATATAATAACCGCCCTCTGATTCTAGGACGGGACCATTGCGATTCTTTGGGCTGCGGTTGCTACGGCGCCGTGGCTTAGATGGTTAAAGCGCCTGTCTAGTAAACAGGAGATCCTGGGTTCGAATCCCAGCGGTGCCTTTTCTGAGGGCAGGCAGGGAAAGCTGTTCCTCGGCAGGTGCATAGTCTTAACAGGCAGATCTTTATCTCTGCATTAGCGACCTTCAACACATTCATGGCCGGGTTTCCTTCCTCACTCTCATACCTCTCATCCACGTGTAGAGGAAACCCAGAAGCTTACACTAACGAGAAATTCATCAGCTGCCAAATTATGCAGGGCATATGTGGCACCTATCATATATTTTCGCAGTGGGTGTGGTGTTAGTGTGTGTGTGTGTGTGTTAGTGTAGATAGCGGGACCGAAAACTAAAGCACTTATGATCCTAATTCTTTATGGAGGTGGTAGGTATTGTCTCAGAGAGTAAGGGAAAAATCCCAGAAAATTAAAATTATGCATAATTATGCATAAATATGCAAAATATGCATTTTCTAAAAATGGCTAAAAACCACTTCTCTCGGCATGTCAGATGATTCTGAGCATCTTTGATTTTTTTTCACCTATATAAAAAAAAATTTTCTGGGACTTAGAAATGTTTTGGCATTATGCAAAATATATGCATTTTTGCAAAAATGCACTTATGATCCTAATTTTTTTTTTGAGGTGGTAGGTATTGTTCCAGAGAGGGCCAGAGAAATAGCAGAAAATTAAAATAATTATAATAATTATGCACAATTATGCAAAATATGCATTTTCTACAACTGGCTAAAAACCACTTTTCTCGGCATTTCAGAGAGGGAGGGAGTTGGAGTGGGGGGGTTTAGGGGCAGGGGGAAGGCGGTTAGCTGGCAGGATGAAGAGGAGGGAGATTTAGACGGGTGGATCACCAAACCGCTACATTGTAGCGGGGTTCTTCTAGTCACTTTACTATTTTAACTCTTAGATCCACTGAGTCTTACTGATCATATTAGAACCCTTTTCTTCTAGACAATCTGGCAGACTTTAGTTTTTCTACGTCACAATTTAGCTATATGTCACTTATTTCACTTTAATTTATTCCGTTTTTGAGCACCCAACCACGTCAGACCTGTTGTATTTGCAGACCTACTTGACCAGAAATGACCTGCTGCGCTATATAGTCTTTCTCAGCGTCCGGAACCAAAGAACTGATCCATGCTGTAGTATTCTTCCCATGGCCCATAAACTTGACAATTTTTTTTTTTTAGCTTTGGGTTTGTTCCTTTTTCATCATCAGTCAGTCATCCCATACCCATGCCATCAATCCAACACACAGATAAAAAAAAGAAATCAGAGGTAGGATGAGCTCATATGAAGACTGTTCTTTTGGTTCAGAAGGGAAGGCAGCGTGGTGATCCTGAAGATGAGCAGCTCATGAACCTCAAGCCTCAATGCATTCCTGCACATGCGCAGTCTTGGTTTGTTCTCCGATTTCATTGTTGTTTTTCGTTGATATTGTTCTTCGCCGTCTTGTGGTTGTTGTTGTTTCCCCGCCCCCCCACTCACATGGGCGAGGAGCGCTTCCTGCGATGCTGGTTATGGGAGCCTCGGTGTGTGCCACCTTGTAGAACCTGATAATGTAATAAATCCCCGATAATGTAATAACCCTGATAATGTAATAACCCCGATAATGTAATAAAAATTGCACTTGAGGCCATTGAAAATGCAATAAAACCTGATAATGTAATAACTTCCTGATAATGTAATAACTTCCTGATAATGTAATAAATCCCCCCCGATAACGTAATAACCCTGATAATGTAATAAACCCCCCCGATAATGTAATAACCCTGATAATGTAATAACCCCGATAATGTAATAAAAAATGCACTTGAGGCCATTGAAAATGCAATAAAACCCTGATAATGTAATAACTTCCCGATGATGTAATAACTTCCTGATAATGTAATAAATCCCCGATAATGTAATGACCCTGATAATGTAATAAAAATGCACTTGAGGCCATTGAAAATGCAATAAAACCTGATAATATAATAACTTCCTGATAATGTAATAACCCTGATAATGTAATAAAAAATGCACTTGAGGCCATTGAAAATGCAATAAAACCTGATAATGTAATAACTTCCTGATAATGTAATAAAGTGCATTTCCCGATAATGTAATAAACTATATATCATAGCTAACCCTAACCCTAAACCCTAACCCTAACCCTAAACCCTAATAACGTCCCGTTAATGTAACACATTATTACATTATTGGTAAAAAGTTTATTACATTATTGGGACATGCACTTTATTACATTATCAGGAAGTTATTACATCATCAGATTCTATTGCATTTTCAATGGCCTCAAGAGCAGATTTTTATTTACATTATCAGGAATTTATTACATTATCAGGTTCTACACACCTCCTCAGTTTGATTATTCTTACGCGAACGTGAGTGTGTTTACGTAAATGTCTCTACGGGATGCTGGATTTTTCTGTCTGAGAGCATGACGCACGGTACGCCCCCACACTCATTCCCCATACTCATTAGGCCAAACCTATGCTTCAACACGCAGACGCACACGCACACACACACCATCAGACTAGCTGATGTCCGCCACCGTTATCTGTGGCTACACACGCACACGCACGCACATACGCACGCACATACGCACGCACATACGCACACACACGCACACACCGTACAAAGCATAAATTGTGCACCTCCTGTTCCAAACGATAGAGGGAGTGCGCGTCCTCCTAGTCACGGAGAGGGGTTGGCGTCTGCGAGAGGGAGAGAGCGAGAAAGAGAGCGAGCGAGGGAGAGGGAAAGAGGGAGAGAGAGAGAGAGGGGGGAGAGAGAGAGAGAGAGAGGGGGAGAGAGAGAGAGAGGGGTGATCTGGCTGGTGTCGCCGAGCTGCCCGCTCCTGTTGAGTGGAAGAGGAGGAAACATGAGCTCCAGGAAAGGTGCGTATAGCAAGCCCCCCCCCCCCCGAATACCCTAATCTGTCTGGATTGAATGTGGCGTGAGATTTGCGGAGATTAGCGTGCGGGACGGAGGCTTTCCGGCGTCACGGGTGTAGCCGAGCGTTGCGCTGACCCGGGCCACGCAGATCCAGACTGATTTTGTGGTGTGTGTGTGTGTGTGTGTGTGTGTGTGTGTGTGTCTCTCTCTCCCTGTGTACCTCCTCGCCTTTCCCTCCCGGACGTCGGCGACGGGCGGCTGCCAACAAAACATACAACCTCTCCCCCGCACAGTGATGGCCATCCAGGCCAGGAAGAGGAGGCCGAAGGGGAAGAAAGACAAGACGGCGCACCATCGGAGGTAAGCAGGGCGGAGGTCGGGGGATGCATTGAGAGGGGGTGAAGTCGTTTGGCATTGGCTGTGTTTGCTATCGGTTGTGTTGCTCTTGCGCTGCTCGGTCCGGTTGTGTTGTGGTGGTGGTGGTGGTGGTGGTGGTGGTGCTCGGTCCGGTTGTGTTGTTGTGGCAGCTCCGTGTGACGCTGTGAGCTGGCACCGCCGCGGGTGCGTCGGCGGGGTGGAATATGTGCACATATGGCAAAACGCACACGTAGCACGAGCACGACGGAGAGGGTGCCGTTAAGGGGTAGGGGTGGGTGGGGGTGGAGGGTAGCCTATATTTGACCCCCGATAGACCTTTTTTTTTTATTTGGGGGGCTTCCAGTGTGTTATAGGAAGTTGCCATTGGTAACGATCTCCGGGTCCCAGTTTGTGGGTCATGGGCAGTACCCGTGGCTGCTCCTATGGCATCCACGCGTCCACCCGCTCTGCAAATCAGCATCGCTCCGGTCTTCTCTCCCCCGCGAGGTTGCAATGCTAAAGGAGTCCTGACAGCTCTATTATACTCGGGGGGGTGGGGGTGGGGGGGTTAGCAAAGGAGATTTGACAGATGTGCAAGCTTCCCTTGGCCTGGTTACAGCAATGACGCGGCCTTTGCCGATTCCGAGAGGTTCCGTTGCAGAATCTCTCCATCCCGGTTCGGGATGACGCGAGTTTATTAGGCTGCAGCAAAGCGTATCGCAACTGTGTGTTAAGGTGTTGGACACAGTACTTAGCACGACTCCTTCCTGCACCGTGAGCGCACTTAGCACGACTCCTTCCTGCACCGTGAGCGCACTAGCACGACTCCTTCCTGCACCGTGAGCACCGGCGCCTCAGCATGCGCGTCCCCCCCGGCGTGACGGATGCAGCACTTGGCGTGCGGCGCAGCGGCTCTGTGAAAGAGCACGTGAGCCGCCGCTATTGGAGCGACGTCACCGGCAGTCAGAGGCATCAATTAGGGCCGGTGCCACAGTCTGCCCACACCAGGGGCTGATCTGGCTGCCGGAATGTGCTGGAATGACTTCATTCCTGCCGCCTGGTTGCCGACACCAGGGGCGGATCTAGAGGAATATGCACGGGGGGGGTGGCAAGAGGGTGGCATTGAGACTTGAAGGGGTGGCAGAAATATATGGGTACGCCGATAATGGCGTATATCAATATTTGCTCGGAAAAGCCCCCAAATGAAGATGTTTCAACTCAAAAACATCACATCATCGCGGCACGTTAGTAAAGCGGTTGAATAGAAATATCTAAAGGTGGCCTTAGAAATTAATAAGTGGTTTTATTTCCAAAATCGCCAGACATGGTTTTTTCCCCATCGAATATAAACCCATTACTTAGCCTAAAATGTGGCCATAACGCCATTAAATTATATGCATTCATTTTTAAAGTCTTTTTTTAAACTAATGCATTACATTTGTTTCCCAACAGATTTGTGAAATAAGATTCAAAGTGATCAGTAGTTACGTCGGGGCGAGCTTTCTATCAAGGGCCCCTAGGTAGAGGCTTACATACAAAGACGAGATGCACCAGTCGTGTCACTTATATACTCGGTGAAACCATACATTTGGTGTTGCCAACTGATTAAACGACGAAAGTCCTTTTCTCCGAGCTTCAATTTGGAAATGTGGTGAAAGTGCAACGCCTCGGGTACTAAGCTTTGAACGAACTGTCACTGCATTGCTAACTCATGTGGCTTTTTGTTTGGAGCTCGGAGTGAGTGATTTTGGCGCTCATCTAACCGGCTGCTTTTGTACGTTGCAATTGCATGACTGATGGGAAATTTGGACATGTCTGTCTGCAGAATGAGCAGTGCCAGGGATGCTGGTAGCTGCAGGCAAGCCAGAGACACTCGTAAAGGAATCTTTGGGTTCAGTCAGGTTTAATCCGTCCCTCGCGCAATCAAACACGAGTTACTTTTACGAAACGAAACACGCTTCAACGAGGAAACCCCGCCACGATCCGTCTGTGGCCATTCTGTGTTTCTACTAGTGGAAGGTGGCAACCTTACCCACACATTTAGCAGGGAACAAAGTTATCAGCAGTCGTCGAGTGCGGCCGAGGCTGCACAGAAAGCTGCCGGGGCCGGGAGAAAATGGAGCTGCCACCCGCTGCAGGGCTAGTGGCCTGCGGCATGGCGACAGCTGGGCGAAATCGATCCGTTACCGACCCTGTGTCCTCTCGCGGCCCTGGGCTCCAAACTGTGGCAAGGCTGTTTGTTTGTTTCCTACTTTATGGGGATAAGATCTGTTTTCTGACCTCGTGTCTATCCCACATCTCCCTCCCATCATCACAACTTCCCGCCTTGACTGTGTTGATTAGCTTGGTTGCTAACTCACCAAAGTGAGCACAAACCTGCCTTTCTTTGCCTTAGCTCCACAATATTTCCCTCAGTTTGTTGAGCCTTTATTAGGTCATGTACATCATGCTCACTGACTGCATATAAGATAGTTGAGCACACATGGTAAACGTAATCAATACTAGTGAGCCTTCAGCCACGCTTGCTAGCTAGCAATTGGCCAGATACAATTGGTGGGGGGAAAAAAGGGGGGGATCCAAACAAGCAAATCAACCAACCAATCAATCAATCAATCAATCAGTCAGTCAATTAAAAAGTGCAAGGCTATTTGAGTCCATATATTGTGTTTACAGTGCACTCTTCCGAGTCCCAGTCGCTGCTCCACCCCCCTCTGCTGATCCGGGGAGCGAATATTTTTTCCTAGGATGAATCTGGGTGATGCACGGCAGCCATGTTGCACCAGAACACTCACCCTACATCAGCTTGAGGTGGAGAGGGACGAATCATTGAGCCAATTACATGGGGGGATGATTAGATGGCCAGATGGAGAGAGCCAGGTTGGGAATTTTGCCAGGACACCGGGAGACCCCCTACTCTTTGTGATAAGTGCCATGGGATCTTTAATGACCAGAGTGAGTCAGGGCCTCGGTTTAACGTCTCATCGAAGGACAGCATCTCCTACTGCACAGTGTCCCCAAGGCTGGATTATGGACCAGGCATGCCGCGCGAGTGCCCCGGGGCCTCAGACCACGAGGGGCCCCAAAAGGTCAGGGGGTATTGTGTTTGCGTATAGTAGGGATCCCCAATCATATCCTACAAGGGACGTTTGTTCCAACCCTGCATTGCGACGCAAGGCCCAAGCTAGTCTCTATTGATGCGGGGGACCCAAGCTACAGTCTCTCTACTGATGCAGGGCCGCAAGCTACAGTCTCTCTATTGATGCGGGGGCCCCAAGCTACAGTCTCTACTGATGCAGGGCCCCAAGCTACAGTCTCTACTGATGCAGGGCCCCAAGCTACAGAGTCTGTATTGATGTGGGGGCCCCAAGCTACAGTCTCTACTGATGCAGGGCCCCAAGCTACAGTCTCTATTGATGCAGGGGCCCCAAGCTACAGTCTCTACTGATGCAGGGCCCCAAGCTACAGTCTCTCTATTGATGCAGGGGCCCCAAGCTACAGTCTCTACTGATGCAGGGCCCCAAGCTACAGTCTCTCTATTGATGCAGGGGCCCCAAGCTACAGTCTCTGCTGATGCAGGGCCCCAAGCTACAGAGTCTGTATTGATGTGAGGGCCCCAAGCTACAGTCTTTACTGATGCAGGGCCCCAAGCTACAACGTCTCTATTGATGTGGGGGGGGGGGGGGGGATGGACGTGCGTGCCCCGGAGCCCCCTGGTGGGTTAATCTGGCCATGAGTGTCCCCGTCACTGCACTGGGATTTTTTTTCCCTTTTTATTAGGACCAGAGGGAAGACTGCCCCCTACTGGCCCACCAACACCACTTGCAACTCAGTTTTCCCGGGAGGTCTCCCGTCCAAGTGCTAGCCAAGCCCACGCGTGCTTAGCTCCCGTCATTCGAAGGGGCCAGGGTACATGTTGGCATGGCTGCCGGCCACGCATTTATCTTAGTTGTCAGCGTCTCTCAATGTACCTTACATCTATCCAGGGGCGTTTCCAGGCATATGCAGCCTAGGTGGTCGCCTAGGGCATCACCTGCAGCCCCCCTCCCCTTAAAAATATGTACTTATATTTTGGGGGCAATTCAATCTATGTGTATTTTCAATGATTATAAAAATCAAATGAATAACACGCGCATCTCTTATTTTGCACAATTTCTGTTGCACTTTTATCTATTTTGTGTTAATAATAGTAAAATTAAAAGTGTTATTTCCCCTGAAGATGTTGCTTTTTTAGGAGAGGGGGCGGGGGGGGGAGTGGAGATCTCGCCTAGGGGGCCAGATTGGGAAGAAACGCCACTGCATCCATCCATCTATCCATCCATTCACATATACGTATTTTCCCTATATACCTATAGCATATACATAGGCATAGTATACCTATACATACCTATCCATCTGCATTCCTACCTACAGAACGACATACATATGTACTTAGTACTCAAATACATACATATATACCTGCCTTCCTACCCACCTCCATCCATCCATCATCCATCCATCCATCCATCCATCCATCCATCCATCCACACATGCATACATACACACACACACACCAACAGCACATCTTGGACCACAGTGATATGAAATATGAATTTTTATGTAACAACTGTTGCACAAAAAGCACATTCATGACCAAGCAGATTGGCGACGCAGATGAGCCCTCTGAGCCACATCCAGGATCCGAGTAGAAGTAGCATGTTGAAGCCATAGCAACAAAACCCTGTTTAGATTGACAAGGGTCATTATCTGGACGAGGTATGCGGGCAGTCGCCCAGGGGACGTTAGCTGTCCACACCGACTTCGTCCTCCACATGATTCACAATTGATTCAGACTGCAGCCTCTCATCTCTCTAAGTCTCTCTCTGTCCCCTCTCTCTCTCTCTCTCTCTCTCTCTCTCTCTCTCTCTCTCTCTCTCTCTCTCTCTCTCTCTCTCTCTCTCTCTCTCCCGTCTGTCTCTGTCTCGCCCTCTCTCCTGTCTGTCTGTCTCTCCTCTCTCTCGCTCATGTCTCTCTGTCTGTCTGTCGCTCTGTCTCTCCTCTCCTCTCTCTCTCTCTCTCTCTCTCTCTCTCTCTCTCTCTCTCTCTCTCTAATTTTTCCCTCTTGTCTTGTCTGTCTGTCTGTCTCTCCTCTCTCCTCTCTCTCGCTCATGTCTCTCTGTCTCTCCTCTCTCTCTCTCTCTCTCTCTCTCTCTCTCTCTCTCTCTCTCTCTAATTTTTCTCTCTTGTCTGTCTGTCTGTCTCTCTCCTGTCTGTCTGTCTCTCCTCTGTTTCTCTCTCCTGTCTGTCTGTCTCTCCTCTGGCTCCCTCTCCTGTCTGTCTGACTGTCTGTCTCACTCACTCTCTCCTGTCTGTCTGTCTCTCCTCTGTCCTGTCCTGTCTGTCTGTCTGTCTGTCTCTCCTCTCTCTCATGTCTGTCTGTCTCTCCTCTCTCTCATGTCTCTCCTGTGTGTCTGTCTCTCCTCTCTCTCATCTCTCTCCTGTGTGTCTGTCTCTCCTCTCTCTCATGTCTCTCTGTCTCTGTCTCCTCTCTCACTCATGTCTCTCCTGTGTGTCTGCCTCTCCTCTCTCTCTCCTGTGTGTCTGTCTCTCCTTTCTCTCATGTCTGTCTGTCTCTCCTCTCTCTCTCTCTCATGTCTGTCTGTCTCTCCTCTCTCTCATGTCTCTCTGTCTCTGTCTCCTCTCTCACCCATGTCTCTCCTGTGTGTCTGTCTCTCCTCTCTTACTCATGTCTCTCCTGTGTGTCTGTCTCTCCTCTCGCTCATGTCTGTCTGTCTCTCCTCTCTCTCATGTCTCTCACTCATGTCTCTCCTGTGTGTCTGTCTCTCCTCTCTCTCATGTCTCTCCTGTGTGTCTGTCTCTCCTCTCTCTCATGTCTCTCCTGTGTGTCTGTCTCTCCTCTCTCTCATGTCTCTCCTGTGTGTCTGTCTCTCCTCTCTCTCATGTCTCTCCTGTGTGTCTGTCTCTCCTCTCTCTCATGTCTCTCCTGTGTGTCTGTCTCTCCTCTCGCTCATGTCTCTCCTGTGTGTCTGTCTCTCCTCTCTCTCATGTCTCTCCTGTGTGTCTGTCTCTCCTCTCTCTCATGTCTCTCCTGTGTGTCTGTCTCTCCTCTCTCTCATGTCTCTCCTGTGTGTCTGTCTCTCCTCTCTCTCATGTCTCTCACTCATGTCTCTCCTCTCTCTCATGTCTCTCCTGTGTGTCTGTCTCTCCTCTCTCTCATGTCTCTCACTCATGTCTCTCCTCTCTCTCATGTCTCTCTGTCTCTGTCTCCTCTCTCACTCATGTCTCTCCTGTGTGTCTGTCTCTCCTCTCTCTCATGTCTCTCATGTCTGTCTCTGTCTCCTCTCTCTCCTCTCTCGCTCCCGTCTCTCTGTCTCTCCTCTCTCTCATGTCTGTCTGTCTGTCCGTGTCTGTCTCTCTAAGCCACTCCCCTTCAGAGGCGTTGGGCTATCTCGTTGTTTTCTTTCACAGTCACGGTTGGCCTCTGTTTTTAAGAGGTTTTATCGTTAGAGTAAGGCTTTGAACTTAAACCACAACACACACACACACACACACACACACACACACACACATTTCCAGCAATCTTCTCAAGTGACAAAAGAGTTGGCATGTGAGCGTCGTTTTGAGATTCTGCTGAACAAGTTGTCTGTCCTGTTCTGGAGCGCCGTCTTGTCCTGTGTGTGTCTGTGTGTGTGTGTGTCTTTGTTTTTTGTGTGTGTTTTGCTTGAGTTTGTGTGTGTTTTGATTGTGTTTGTTTGTGTGTGTTTTGATTGTGTTTGTGTGTGTTTTGATTGTGTTTTTGTGTGTTTTGATTGTGTTTGTGTGTGTTTTGATTGTGTTTGTGTGTGTTTTGCTTGAGTTTGTGTGTGTTTGTGTGTGTTTTGATTGTGTTTGTGTGTGTTTTGATTGTGTTTGTGTGTGTTTGTGTGTGTGTGTGTGTGTTTTGATTGTGTTTGTGTGTGTTTTGATTGTGTTTGTGTGGGTTTTGATTGAGTTTGTGTGTGTTTGTCCAAGCACACAAACAAACAAACAAACAAATAAGGTCAAAATTGGGGAGGTTACATCAGCTACTACAGGAGCAGGCCAAAGCCAAGGAACAGTGCACTGACCCAAATCACACACTGGCTTAGTGCAGAAAACACACACACACACACACACACACACACACACACACACACACACACACACACACACACACACACAAGCAAAACACACACAACCCACACAAACACACACAAACACTTCCGATCCCCAGGGGATGCCCAACCTGCACCCCGCCTGTCAGAGTGACATCTGACCTGTCCACAAACCAGTTCGGACAGCAACACACACACACACACACACACACACACACACACACACACAGACCCACACACACCTGAGAGAGGAGAGGCCTCTAACAAAACTGAGTGTGGGAATAAAGGAGTCCTTTCACTCATCTCAAAAGGACTCCACAGAGAGTGTGTAGGAGTGAGTGTGTGTTTCTTTGTGTGTGTGTGTGTGTGTGTGTCCATTTATGCTTTTGTCCTTTACACTTATGTGCCCATGTCACAATGACGACACTATATATATATATATATTTCTTTACTTTTTACTT
Organism: Lampris incognitus; assembly: GCF_029633865.1. NCBI lineage: Eukaryota > Metazoa > Chordata > Actinopteri > Lampriformes > Lampridae > Lampris > Lampris incognitus. Next base: position 6,434,384 of record NC_079216.1, on the reverse strand, counting down.
TATCATGCATAGTTTTTGCTAGTCTTTTATCTGTGAAGTGTTTCGAAATCTGTCTCCGTAGATGAGAAGCACTATACAAATTCAATTTATTGTTATTATTATATTATCATCATCGTTATTATTATTATTATTATCATCACCATTATTATTATTATTATTAATATTATACATATAGACATGAAATGAGTATGTTGTGTGTTTACACTGTCTGGTGTAAGAATTTTGGATGTGTGCGGATTTTAGTTTTTAGTTATTTGTAAGAATTTCCCAGCATGCCGTGGGGCTGGAAGACACCGACTGAAATTAAATTCAAATCACAATATTTCACTCCAGGTGGTCACGTTATGATGTGGCGATTTACACGAAAAAACAAACAAGCTTCTGAATCCCATTTTAGAGGCCTTTTGAGCCTTATTGATGGTAAAATATGTATTATAGCAAATATCCAGAGAGTACATAGTATGCAAAGAAAAATGTCAGTATTGTGTATTATTTTTCACTTCTGAAGTGAAACCGTGCAAACAAACAGCATATGGAATATGAAACGCATAAAATGTAATGTAAATTATTAAATAATAACTTTATTTATAAGGCACTTTTCAAAACAAAGTTACAAAGTGCTTTACAAGACAAAAAACAATTTTTTTAAAAAGTTAAGAGCCCTATCAAGAAACGTTGGCCTCTAGCAGAAGACTTACAGCAGTTTAGGGCTACATCAGGATGTTACGGAAACCAAAATCCCAAACAAAGTCTGATCCCATGTCATCGTTCCAACATCATATTGATGTCCATATTTAGTATGCAGCCAGTGTTACTAGATAGGCAGGGGGATAAAGCGTGGGAAACAGTTCCTCAGAAGGCCGGCTGAGAAATGTGCAGACAATTAAGAAATATCAGCAAGTCTGAAATGCTAAATCCAATTACTATAAAGAATGTGTGAGGGATGATTTCAAAAATCCTTAACAATTCTGGAGCAAAATAAACACTTCATACATTAGACAAATGTTCTGCCTGTCAATTAAGAGTCGCTGATGCAGTATTGAATGATCCCTCGCTTACTGCACGCGTGTTCAATCGGCATTTTTCCTCCGCCTGTTCTCATTTAGTTCCCAGCAGTGTACACATGACTTCTAATTCCATGTCAGCTTGATGGGATTGAAACTAAATTCATTAAATTAGCATCTCATATTCTCATCTTTCCACTGGCTGATCTATTTTATCTTTCACTATGATGTGAAATACCAGCTGTTTGGAAATCTGCACGTATTACTCCTCTCCACAGGGATGGTGACGCGCTTGAGCCCAATAATTACAGACCTATTTCAATCCATCGCTAAAGTATTTAAAAACAGTATTTATAATCGAGTATCGCAGTACCCAAATAATAATAATTTCCTTTCTCAATGTTAATTTGGTTTCAGATCTAACTTTGCTACAGCTATTGCTCTCTTAAAATTCACTAACGATGTTTTCTCTGCATCTGGTCGTGGTCATCTCACGGGAACAATATTTGTTGATCTTACTAAAGCTTTCGATCTGGTAGATCACCATCTTCTTTTGGACAAGCTTCATGCTGTTGGTCTTTCCCAACATGCATTGCTGTGGTTCAGATCGTATTTTCACAACAGAAAGCAATATGTTATTTTGAGAGGGTGTAAATCATATTTGTTTACTAATCAGCGAGGTGTGCCTCAAGGTTCTACTTTAGGGCCACTTCTTTTCTCTATTTTTATTAATGATCCTCACTCTTTTTTGTGATTGTTGTGCACAACTATATGCAGATCTTTTGGACAAGCTTCATGCTGTTGGTCTTTCCCAACATGCATTGCTGTGGTTTAAATCGTATTTTCACAACAGAAAGCAATATGTTATTTTGAGAGGGTGTAAATCATATTTGTTTACTAATCAGCGAGGTGTGCCTCAAGGTTCTACTTTAGGGCCACTTCTTTTCTCTATTTTTATTAATGATCCTCACTCTTTTTTGTGATTGTTGTGCACAACTATATGCAGATGATACTATTTTATATGTATATATATATGTGTATCGATGTATTTATATCTCAAAAGCTTCTATATCACAAATTCAAGAGGCCCTGCAATCTGATTTTAATACTCAGCAAACTTGGTTGTCAGCTAACAAATTACTGTTTAATAAAACAAAAGCTTATTCGATGCTTCTTGGTGTGAGAAAGAACCTCAACTCCAAAACCAACCCTTTGGTTTTAACTTGTAATGACGGTAGATCTCTTCAGAAATTAGAAAAAAATGTAAATATCTAGATGTTTGGATTGACTCTGAACTTACCTTTAAACCACAGATTGGTCATGTCAGGAAAATAGTAAATTTTGGTGTCGGTGTTCTGTATGGTTCCAGACATTGTTTTACATTTAATATTTGAAAGAGTCTTGCACTACCAATAATTGATTACACTGACCAGACAGCTTCTAAAACAGACCTTCATCCCCTCAGTGTTGTCTGTAACAGACTCTGCAGATTTATGCTAGATATTTTTTTTTACACAATGTTAGACACAGGTGGCTCCCTCTTGATATAAGACGCCAATATCACTCGTATCAGTTTATTTCTAAATGCATTAACTTTAACTATCCTTACTGTACAAAACTTTTTTCCCTTACACGTCAAATTATTCGCTAAAGGTTCTGATCAGATCCTCTTCGTAGTCCCCTTTGTATCTAAGCAAGTTGGTAAAGAAAAAAGATTTTATGTTTCGGGCTCCTTCTGGTTGGAGTAAGTTACCTGTAAATATTCGTTCTGCGTCATCATTTCACTTATTTAAAAATGTCTTATTTTCTCATATTAAAACAAACTGCCGAAGTTTTCAGTAGTGCTATCACTGTTCCTTTATTTATTTATAGATTGATCTTTTTATTGTGTCTAGTTTAAGATTGCAACTCTAATTTATTTTTTTGTTTTTTGTTATTTAGTTTGTTTTTCTTTGTTTGCTGTTTTGCCATTGTCGTGTTATATATGATTGTACCGTGTACTGTTTTTCATTTGTCTTGTGACTGGTTTTTTTTTTGGGACCCCCTTAAAAGCAAGATGATGCATCACAGGGGGTTTATCCTGATATAATACAGTTCTTAATGCACTGCCTAACTATAGCTCTGTATGACAGACTGTCCCTGTTGGGGACGCACTATTTGCACGTGGGGGGTTAACATTTGTTTAGTTAAGAGTTAAGGTTAGGGTTAAGGGTTAGGGTTAAGGTTAGGTTAAGGGTTAAGGTTCAGGGATAGGATTAGGTTAAGGGTTAAGGTTTGGGGTTAAGGGTTAAGGTTAGGGTTAGGGTTCAGGGATAGGGTTAGGTTAAGAATGATAAGGTCGGAAATGGTTACGGTGATGTCATGCGGGTGAAATGATGTACAAATTAGGGGTTGTGGGCTGATCGGGCAGTGACACGGATGATAGGTGTTCTTCATCCATCCATCCATCCGTTATCCAAACCGCTTATCCTGCTCTCAGGGTCGCGGGGGTTGCTGGAGTCTGTCCCAGCAGTCACTGGGCGGCAGGCGGGGAGACACCCTGGACAGGCCGCCAGGCCATCACAGGACAGGCGTGCTTTATATTTGCTCATATTTGTCTTATTTGTTTGCCTGCGCTGTACGGCCCTCCTCCAAATGGGGAAAGACTGTGGGGAGGTTGAAGCCTTGGCTAAGGGGTCGGACCCTTCAGTCGACTGGTTAACGCTGTGGCCCGTGGTGCGGGAGATGCGGGTTCGCGTCCTGGCTGCGGCGGTTCCTGGACTGCCCCCCCCCCCCGAATTCGCTACAGTACAAACACACAGCAAACTACTTTCTATCACAGAGAAATTGGGACGGTCACTAACCAGGTGCAACTCATTTATGCAACGCAATAAATCAATACCAGCTTACATGCAGCTCAGTGCTGTTGAAACTGAAGGGGGGGGACACAAGCACTTTATTTACACTGTCCATGTGAGACTCCATGAAGCGGCGTATCTGGGATCACAGGGGATTTGGGTAGGGAGGCGGCTTTGATGTGGGTTTTGCCAAAGGGTGCATCAGGAGCTCTCTGGAGACGCTGCCGAGCAGCCTTTGGATACACAAAATGAGAAATTAGACACCCCGTGGCCTTGTGGTCCTTCACAGACACGCACAACCTGAAGGGCAGACGTATTGGGACAGGACCAGTATACACACAAGAGCAGCCCAGCGAAAACAACCATCTCTCACCCCGCCAATGCCCGTATGCGCACACACACATGCACCACCACACAAAAACAGCCTTATTTATTGTCTTATCCTCCGCTTCCAGTGTGGGAAGATGCGAATTCACGTTTGCAGCGGCCTCACCCAGTACCGGTGTGAGAGAATGCCTCACCCAGTACCGTCCATGCAGTGTCTTTGTCCACGTCTGCATCTGAGTTTGTGTCTTTGTTTGGTGGCTGACAGAGTTGGGTCTGCTGCGTCTTGTGGGCCCAGGGACCACGGCCCTGCCCGGAGCTGAGCCCGAAGAGGAAACACCGAGGGCGGTCTTACAGGAGGCGGAAGCGGGGCAGGCTAAGCTAACTGCTAGGCCATGCAGACCTGCAGTTGCGATAACACCGAGGGCGGTCTGACAGGAGGCGGAAGCGGGGCAGGCTAAGCTAACTGCTAGGCCATGCAGACCTGCAGTTGCGATAACACCGAGGGCGGTCTGACAGGAGGCGGAAGCGGGGCAGGCTAAGCTAACTGCTAGGCCATGCAGACCTGCAGTTGCGATAACACCGAGGGCGGTCTGACAGGAGGCGGAAGCGGGGCAGGCTAAGCTAACTGCTAGGCCATGCAGACCTGCAGTTGCGATAACACCGAGGGCGGTCTGACAGGGGGCGGAAGCGGGGCAGGCTAAGCTAACTGCTAGGCCATGCAGACCTGCAGTTGCGATAACACCGAGGGTGGTCTGACAGGAGGCGGAAGCAGGGCAGGCTAAGCTAAATGCTAGGCCATGCAGACCTGCAGTTGCGATAACACCGAGGGCGGTCTGACAGGAGGCGGAAGCGGGGCAGGCTAAGCTAAATGCTAGGCCATGCAGACCTGCAGTTGCGATAACACCGAGGGCGGTCTGACAGGAGGCGGAAGCGGGGCAGGCTAAGCTAACTGCTAGGCCGTGCAGACCTGCAGTTGCGATAACACCGAGGGTGGTCTGGCGGCGGCCTCGCTGGCATTGACTGTGTTTTTGGTGTTGTCGTGTGGGATGCGGGGGGAGGTGTGTCGAAGGTGTCTGGCTGGGAGAGCTGGCGTTGGATCGGCTAGGGGAGCTTGGTCTGCTGCGTCCGGTGGGCCCTAGGACCACGGTTCTGCTTGGAGCTGCGCCCGAAGAGGAAACACCGAGGGCAGTCTGACAGGCTAAGCTAAGTGCTAGCCCATGCAGACCGGCAGCTCCAACAGTCATCCTGGCTGGCGTTCGCTCCTTTGGACAGTGGAAAAAAAAGTTTTTTTGGGTATGGATGAGGTTTTGTAGTTGGATATGTGTCTTTTTCTTTGTGTTGCACTGCTGTGGGCTCGGGGAAACGATGTGATTCCAGATTATTTAATGTCTTATCTAATGGCTTTTCATGCCTTTTTGCAAAGCACTTTGAATTGCTTGTGTATATGAAACATGCTATATAAATAAGCGTGCCACACCAGGTGCAGAGCCACACCAGCTGCAGAGCCACACCAGGTGCAGAGCCACACCAGGTACAGAGCCACGCCAGCTGCAGAGCCACGCCAAGTGCAGAGCCACACCAGCTGCAGAGCCACACCAGGTGCAGAGCCACACCAGGTGCAGAGCCACACCAGCTGCAGAGCCACACCAGGTGCAGAGCCATGCCAGCTGCAGAGCCACACCAGGTGCAGAGCCACACCAGGTGCAGAGCCACACCAGGTGCAGAGCCACACCAGGTGCAGAGCCACGCCAGCTGCAGAGCCACACCAGGTGCAGAGCCACACCAGCTGCAGAGCCACGCCAGGTGCAGAGCCACACCAGGTGCAGAGCCACACCAGGTGCAGAGCCACACCAGGTGCAGAGCCACGCCAGCTGCAGAGCCCCGCCAGGTGCAGAGCCACGCCAGGTGCTCAGCAGACTCCAGCGGCGGCGGTGGATGCCTCGAGCTTTTTCACCCCGTGCCAACGATTTCCCTATCTGAATATTAATGATCTACGGGTTAGGTAACAGCCAAGTTTTGGGTTGGAGTTAGGAAGGTTGGTAAATCCCACCTCACAGCGAGAAGGTCCTGTGTTCGAACCCCGGGGTTGTCCAACCTTCGGGGGTCATCCCAGGTCGCCCTCTTTGTGGAGTTTGCATGCTCTCCCCGCGTCTGCGGTGGGGTTTGTCCGGGTGCTCCGGTCTCCCCCGCCATCAAAAACAAACATGCGTGTCCGGGGTTAGTACTCCTGTCTGTGCCCCTGACCGAGGCAGTGGGAAAAGAACTGGAGCTGGTCCCCCGGGTGCTGCACGGCGGCGGCGGCCCGCTGCTCCTAGCTACACAGCTAGGGTGGGTTAAACGCAGGGAAGAATTTCCCCCACGGGGATTCGTAAAGTATCTCACCGGACAGGGAACAGACATGTCTTCCTATGCCAGCACTGGCGTGGCACGTTACTCACACAGACAGGCTCACATTCAAAGACTGGTTTTTACCGCAGGACACTCCGATAAGGTGTTGGCGCTACGACTACAACACCGACATAGACTCGCTGCTGAAGGGACCGCCGTCTCTGAAGGGATGCAGGGATGCTGGTCTCCGGTCTTCTGTCTCTTCACGCGCTTCGCCGTCCATTCATTTTTTTTTTGCAGCATATCTGGCAGTCACCAAAAAAAGCGAGCCTCCGCGTCTTTGTTTTGCACGTAACGATGGCAACACGTCTCGCTGTGGCCCTGCAGGCCCGTATAACAATAATAACAGAGTCTGTGTTTACCCTCATTATGGCCGGGGCCGGGATCCCGCTGGTTCGAGGCAGAAGCTGAGCGCTATCTGCACAACTCGCACAACTACCCACACTTCCAATAACAGACTCGTGGGACGCAGTTTTTCTTTTTTTGGGGGGGGGTGGGGGGTTTATGTGTATTGAGCGAGATGTTGTCCAGGGGAACACAAGAAAGATTGTTAACTACCTCCCTGCTTGCCACAAGAGTTGACAAAGCAACCGCTTTGTTACCCGTCTCCTGCGTAATGCAGCATAATGATAGACCCGGCTGATGGAGTGACAGCGGAGTTATATCTTATTTGGTTGTGCTGGTATTCCTACAGCTTCAGCTTTCTATTTGGAGGGTTTTTGTTTTTTTGCAGTAGTATGCTGTGGATATGTGATGCACCCTGCCGACGTCCCCTGTACAGCGTAGCACCACTGTACAGGGGTCTGACCTCGATAGATGCTGCTACTCATTTTGATGTGAACTGCGCCGGTTTTGGTCACGGTTTTTAATCTTAGCTTGAAGACGAACGCGGTTAGCGGGCTTGACTACTCAGCACAACCAGTCCAGGCTCAGATTACTGGTGGTTAGCAGCAGGCTGTAGGTTAAATCTCATGTTTGCGATAGCTCTCATACTTGTTGAGTTACTCGACAGGCATAAAAGGGGAGCACGTTTCCAAAGTCAAAACTGTTTAGCCTGCAGAAACGCTGCACTGGTGTCTTGAGCATGAAAACACCGTCTTAACATTTATGTATCCTATTTTTTTATTCAGTCCTGCATGGACTTTTTATTTGCTGTCGCTCCTCTAGTCTGTTCTTCACTGCTGCAATGATGCAAAGACACACTATGATATGATATGATATGATATGATATGATATGATAAAGGAAAGGATATGATAGATGTTTTACATTACATTATATTTTTGCTACATGCACACATATGCTATCTATTCTATCTCATTTTATCTTACCTTTCATCTCTCATCTCATATCTCATCTCATATCTCATCTCTCATCTCATATCTTGTATATCATGTCTCATCTCATATCTTGTATCTCATGTCTCATCTCATCTCATATCTCATCGCATATCGCATATCTCATCTCTCATCTCATCTTGCATCTCATGTCTCATGTCTCATCTCATCTCATATCTAATCTCTCATCTCATATATTGTATCTCATGTCTCATCTCATCTCATATCTCATCGCATATCGCATATCTCATCTCATATCTCATATGTCATCTCATCTCTCATCTCATCTCATATCTCTTCTCATATCTAATCTCTCATGTCATCTCTCATGTCTCATCTCATATCTCGTATCTCATATCATCTCTTATATCTCATTGCTATTATATTATCTCATATCTTATGTCATATCTCATTTCATCTCACCTCTCATCTCATCTTTCATCTTCTCTCTCATCTCATCTCTTCTCATCTCATCTCATCTTATCCACTGCTGCTGTGTTGCTGTGATGAGTTAAAATGATATACTGGCTCTCAGAGCACGAACCCTGATCTCCCTGTTCATGAACTGGATTTATTACGAGGGAAACAGAAATGAGAAAGCCAGCCGATAAAAGGAGCCATCGCCCAGTATGATTCATACTCTGGTTCTCTTCCTGGATCTCTGTGAGTGGACTGAAGGCTGGTGTGTGGTGCCGGCCGTAGGCTTGTCGTTGGATGCCAGTGTGTGTGTGTGTGTGTGTGTGTGTGTGTGTGTGTGTGTGTGTGTGTACAGACTGCGCTGCAAAGAACGTCACTCTCTGTGTTTCATTTATTGTCTTTTTCATTCGTTTAATTCGATTTTCCCCCTTCAACAAGAGAGAAATTCTTCCGTTCGTGTCTAACCCTGTTTTACTCATTTGAGATATCGCTGAGAAACGGGACGGAATAGGTCAGGTTTTATCGTTGGCCAGATTATGTGTGCACATATGAGGGATGCCCGTGTGAAAAACGCCATGGCCGCAACACAACACTGATGTGGAATAACCCAGAACACAGTCCACGTGTCCAGCACATGTCTAGGATCCTCTGATAAGTCCAGCAAGAACAGATCAGCCGAGAGAAGAGTCTGGCCTGGAGAAAGCTCTTGGAAACACTGAAACACTTATTTGCATTGGAGGTAATTGAAATTCTAAACTCCCCCTTGGCAGACTGCTTTTGTGCATATTTTATGAAAGACTCAGCATATGATTAAGAAATAACCCGATCGATAAATGCTTCAGTATGGGGCTGGTGTTTTGCACTGTATTTACATTTGCTCCAAACTTTGCATGCAAGACATTTCTGCACGCAGTCCTTTCATGCAACTGTGTTTGCACGTTCGTGTGTGTGTGTGCAAACACAAAGAGAGTGAGTGAGAGAGAGGGAGAAAGAGGGAGAGAGAGAGTGAGTGAGTGAGAGGAAGAGAGAGGGAGAGTTGGAGTGAAAGGGAGAGAGGGAGAGAGAGTGAGGGAGTGAGTGAGAGTAAGAGAGAGGGAGAGTTGGAGTGAAAGGGAGAGAGGGAGAGAGAGTGAGGGAGTGAGTGAGTGAGGGAAAGTGAGTGAGTGAGAGGAAGGGAGAGGGAGTGAAAGGGAGAGAGGGAGTGAAAGGGAGAGAGGTAGAGAGAGTGAGTGAGGGGGAGAGAGAGGAAGAGAGCGAGAGAGAGTGAGAGGGAGTGAGTGAGGGAGAGGAGGAGAGCGAAAGAGAAAGGGGGAGAGAAAGAGTGAATGAGTGAGTGAGTGAGAGGGTGAGTGAGAGGGAGGAAGAGAGACTGATAGAGTGAGTAAGAGTGAGAAGGAGTGAGTGAGAGGGAGGGAGAGAGAGTGAGAAGGAGGGAGAGAGAGTGAGAAGGAGAGAGAGAGAGTGAGAAGGAGTGAGTGAGAGGGAGGGAGGGAGAGAGAGTGAGAGGGAGAGAGAGGGAGTGAAAGGGAGAGTGAGTGAGAAGGAGTGAGTGAGAGGGAGAGAGAGGGAGTGAGAGGGAGAGAGTGAGTGAGAAGGAGTGAGTGAGAGGGAGAGAGAGAATATCTTCAGAGAGGATGAATAGTGTGTCTGGACAGCCAGCGGTAAGAAAGAATTCTGGGGATGAGAGGAGAGGAGAGGAGAGGAGAGGAGAGGAGAGGAGAGGAGAGGAGAGAAGGAACGGGTGACACTGCCGGGCGGCTGAAGGAAGGAAATGAAAAGCTGCTGTGTTGACACTTGGAAATGTGCACGTGGGGCTTGTGGCTGGTGGGATTTATGGAAGCTGGGTGGGGTGAGGGGGGTGAGGGTGGTGAGGGGGGTGAGGGGGGTGGAGGGTAGAATTTGCCATGCGTGTGTGAAGGTGACCCATGTGCGCCCAGCCCGTATGTTTTCTTTTTCTTTTTCTTTTTTGTGGCTTCTTTCAACGCCGCTGCTCAACCTGTAGAAATGTGCCGTGACTAGTCAGACCTGTGGGACCGCCATGTGTACTGTTCCTCCTGTATCCGTCTTTACTGTTCACCCTGTATCCGTCTGTACTGTTCCTCCTGTATCCGTCTGTACTGTTCCTCCTGTATCCGTCTGTACTGTTCCTCCTGTATCTGTCTGTACTGTTCCTCCTGTATCCGTCTGTACTGTTCCTCCTGTATCCGTCTGTACTGTTCCTCCTGTATCCGTCTGTACTGTTCCTCCTGTATCCGTCTGTACTGTTCCTCCTGTATCCGTCTGTACTGTTCCTCCTGTATCTGTCTGTACTGTTCCTCCTGTATCTGTCTGTACTGTTCCTCCTGTATCCATCTGTACTGTTCCTCCTGTATCTGTCTGTACTGTTCCTCCTGTATCCGTCTGTACTGTTCCTCCTGTATCTGTCTGTACTGTTCACCCTGTATCCATCTGTACTGTTCCTCCTGTATCTGTCTGTACTGTTCCTCCTGTATCCGTCTGTACTGTTCACCCTGTATCCGTCTGTACTGTTCACCCTGTATCCGTCTGTACTGTTCCTCCTGTATCTGTCTGTACTGTTCCTCCTGTATCCGTCTTTACTGTTCACCCTGTATCCGTCTGTACTGTTCCTCCTGTATCCGTCTGTACTGTTCCTCCTGTATCTGTCTGTACTGTTCCTCCTGTATCTGTCTGTACTGTTCCTCCTGTATCCGTCTGTACTGTTCCTCCTGTATCCGTCTTTACTGTTCACCCTGTATCCGTCTGTACTGTTCCTCCTGTATCCGTCTGTACTGTTCCTCCTGTATCCGTCTGTACTGTTCCTCCTGTATCCGTCTGTACTGTTCCTCCTGTATCCGTCTGTACTGTTCCTCCTGTATCCGTCTGTACTGTTCCTCCTGTATCCGTCTGTACTGTTCACCCTGTATCCGTCTGTACTGTTCCTCCTGTATCCGTCTGTACTGTTCCTCCTGTATCCGTCTGTACTGTTCCTCCTGTATCCGTCTGTACTGTTCCTCCTGTATCTGTCTGTACTGTTCCTCCTGTATCCGTCTGTACTGTTCCTCCTGTATCCGTCTGTACTGTTCCTCCTGTATCCGTCTGTACTGTTCCTCCTGTATCCGTCTGTACTGTTCCTCCTGTATCCGTCTTTACTGTTCACCCTGTATCCGTCTGTACTGTTCCTCCTGTATCCGTCTGTACTGTTCCTCCTGTATCCATCTGTACTGTTCCTCCTGTATCCATCTGTACTGTTCCTCCTGTATCCGTCTGTACTGTTCCTCCTGTATCTGTCTGTACTGTTCCTCCTGTATGCATCTGTACTGTTCCTCCTGTGTCCGTCTGTACTGTTCCTCCTGTATCCGTCTGTACTGTTCCTCCTGTATCTGTCTGTACTGTTCCTCCTGTATCCGTCTGTACTGTTCCTCCTGTATCCATCTGTACTGTTCCTCCTGTATCCGTCTGTACTGTTCCTCCTGTATCCATCTGTACTGTTCCTCCTGTATCCGTCTGTACTGTTCCTCCTGTATCCATCTGTACTGTTCCTCCTGTATCTGTCTGTACTGTTCCTCCTGTATCCATCTGTACTGTTCACGCTGTATCCGTCTGTACTGTTCCTCCTGTATCCGTCTGGTCTGTTCCTCCTGTATCCATCTGTACTGTTCCTCCTGTATCCGTCTGTACTGTTCACCCTGTATCCGTCTGTACTGTTCCTCCTGTATCCATCTGTACTGTTCACCCTGTATTCATCTGTACTGTTCCTCCTGTATCCGTCTGTACTGTTCACCCTGTATCCGTCTGTACTGTTCCTCCTGTATCCGTCTATACTGTTCACCCTGTATCCGTCTGTACTGTTCACCCTGTATTCGTCTGTACTGTTCCTCCTGTATCCGTCTGTACTGTTCCTCCTGTATCCATCTGTACTGTTCCTCCTGTATCCGTCTGTACTGTTCACCCTGTATCCGTCTGTACTGTTCACCCTGTATTCATCTGTACTGTTCGCCCTGTATACGTCTGTACTGTTCCTCCTGTATCCGTCTGTACTGTTCACCCTGTATTCACCTGTACTGTTCACCCTGTATCCGTCTGTACTGTTCCTCCTGTATCCGTCTGTACTGTTCCTCCTGTATCCGTCTGTACTGTTCCTCCTGTATCCGTCTGTACTGTTCACCCTGTATTCATCTGTGCTGTTCGCCCTGTATACGTCTGTACTGTTCCTCCTGTATCCATCTGTACTGTTCCTCCTGTATCTGTCTGTACTGTTCCTCCTGTATCCGTCTGTACTGTTCCTCCTGTATCTGTCTGTACTGTTCCTCCTGTATCTGTCTGTACTGTTCCTCCTGTATCCGTCTGTACTGTTCCTCCTGTATCCGTCTGTACTGTTCCTCCTGTATCCGTCTGTACTGTTCCTCCTGTATCCGTCTGTACTGTTCCTCCTGTATCCGTCTTTACTGTTCACCCTGTATCCGTCTGTACTGTTCCTCCTGTATCCGTCTGTACTGTTCCTCCTGTATCCATCTGTACTGTTCCTCCTGTATCCATCTGTACTGTTCCTCCTGTATCCGTCTGTACTGTTCCTCCTGTATCTGTCTGTACTGTTCCTCCTGTATGCATCTGTACTGTTCCTCCTGTGTCCGTCTGTACTGTTCCTCCTGTATCCGTCTGTACTGTTCCTCCTGTATCTGTCTGTACTGTTCCTCCTGTATCCGTCTGTACTGTTCCTCCTGTATCCATCTGTACTGTTCCTCCTGTATCCGTCTGTACTGTTCCTCCTGTATCCATCTGTACTGTTCCTCCTGTATCCGTCTGTACTGTTCCTCCTGTATCCATCTGTACTGTTCCTCCTGTATCTGTCTGTACTGTTCCTCCTGTATCCATCTGTACTGTTCACGCTGTATCCGTCTGTACTGTTCCTCCTGTATCCGTCTGGTCTGTTCCTCCTGTATCCATCTGTACTGTTCCTCCTGTATCCGTCTGTACTGTTCACCCTGTATCCGTCTGTACTGTTCCTCCTGTATCCATCTGTACTGTTCACCCTGTATTCATCTGTACTGTTCCTCCTGTATCCGTCTGTACTGTTCACCCTGTATCCGTCTGTACTGTTCCTCCTGTATCCGTCTATACTGTTCACCCTGTATCCGTCTGTACTGTTCACCCTGTATTCGTCTGTACTGTTCCTCCTGTATCCGTCTGTACTGTTCCTCCTGTATCCATCTGTACTGTTCCTCCTGTATCCGTCTGTACTGTTCACCCTGTATCCGTCTGTACTGTTCACCCTGTATTCATCTGTACTGTTCGCCCTGTATACGTCTGTACTGTTCCTCCTGTATCCGTCTGTACTGTTCACCCTGTATTCACCTGTACTGTTCACCCTGTATCCGTCTGTACTGTTCCTCCTGTATCCGTCTGTACTGTTCCTCCTGTATCCGTCTGTACTGTTCACCCTGTATCCGTCTGTACTGTTCACCCTGTATTCATCTGTGCTGTTCGCCCTGTATACGTCTGTACTGTTCCTCCTGTATCCGTCTGTACTGTTCACCCTGTATCCGTCCGTACTGTTCGCCCTGTATTCATCTGTACTGTTTGTTCACCCTGTCGCGGTGACATGTTGGAGGGCAGGGGACCAACGACTCTTTCTTGTTTATGTTTTCAGCAGCCCAGCGAACGTCTACACCCACTGTCACTTATGACATGGGTAATGTGGCAAAACCGTGTCAGTCCAGAGACGCTCTCGCTCTCTCGCTCTCTCACGCTTTCTCTCCTCTCTCTCCCCCTGTCTGTCTGTCTCTGTCTCTCTCTCTCTGTCGCCCTCGTAGCCCCTTGTGTGACCCCATCTCCTCGTAACCTTCTCAGATGAGGGTCACACAAGTTTAAACTAGGAAGGACATGAGGAAGAAGTCAAAAGGTCGCTTTTTGTAACCTTTTCGGTGAAATATTGTAACATTAGTGGTATACCTATATGTCCCTAATGGTATACCTATATGTCCCTAATGGTATACCTATATGTCCCTAAATGTATACATATATGTCCCTAATGGTATACATATATGTCCCTAAAGGTATACCTATACGTTCCTAATGGTATACCTATATGTTCCTAATGGTATACCTATATCTCCCTAATTATATACCTATATGTCCCTAATGGTATACCTATATGTCCCTAAAGGTATACCTATATGTTCCTAATGGTATACCTATATGTCCCTAATGGTATACCTATATGTTCCTAATGGTATACCTATATGTCCCTAATGGTATACCTATATGTTCCTAATGGTATACCTATATGTCCCTAATGGTATACCTATATGTACCTAATGGTATACCTATATGTTCCTAATGGTATACCTATATGTCACCAATGGTATACCTACATGTCCCTGATTGTATACCTATATGTTCCTAATGGTATACCCATATGTCCCTAATGGTATACCTATATTTCCCTAATGGTATACCTATATGTTCCTAATGGTATACCTATATGTTCCTAATGGTATACCTATATGTCCCTAAAGGTATACATATATGTTCCTAATGGTATACATATATGTCCCTGATGGTATACTTATATGTCCCTAAAGGTATACCTATACGTTTCTAATGGTATACCTATATGTCCCTAATGGTATACCTATATGTTCCTAATGGTATACCTATATGTCACTAATGGTATACCTACATGTCCCTGACTGTATACCTATATGTCCCTAATGGTATACCTATATGTCCCTAAAGGTATACCTATATGTTCCTAGTGGTATACATATATGTCCCTAATGGTATACCTATATGTCCCTAAAGGTATACCTATATGTTCCTAATGGTATACCTATATGTCCCTAAAGGTATACCTATATGTCCCTAATGGTATATCTATATGTTCCTAATGGTATACCTATATGCCCCTAATGGTATACCTATATGTCCCTAAAGGTATACCTATATGTTCCCAATGATATACCTATATGTTCCTAAGGATATACCTATATGTCACTAATTGTATACCTATATGTCCCTAAAGGTATACCTATATGTCCCTAATGGTATACCTATATGTCCCTAATGGTATACATATATGTCCCTAATGGTATACCTATATGTTCCTAATGGAATACCTATATGTCACTAATGGTATACATATATGTCCCTAATGGTACCTATATGTCCCTAATGGTATACCTATATGTTCCTAATGGTTCCTAATGGTTCCTTATCGGTATCAGCCGGTAGTTGCTTAAAAATGTGTTATCGGCCGCGGGACAGGTTTCAAAATTAGTCGCGTTGGCATGATGACGCATTAATTATGTGCCTACAAGCGTTGGCATTGGTGTTGCTGGACAGACAGGTGGCGCTAAAGCCTACAAAGAAATGTGTGCAGCGTGACCTATATCTGCCAGTAATCGTGGAAAACGGGCACGTTGGCCATGATTGTTGCCGTGGCAGGAGTACAGCGCGGCGCTCTGCAACCGCTGTGATGTAACTCCAGTGGTGTGACTCTCTTCTTCGGTGGTGGTTTCGGGGTTATTACTGGCAGGCAGGTGGAGAGATGATTGAAAGCAGGAGTAGGCGAGGTGACAAGGTGTTGACAAGTAGGCACTTTGGAAAGGGAGCGTCCTAGTCAAACGTTTATTTTCTTTCGCAGGAAGGGTTGGTTGATTCAGGTGCGTTGGGTCTTTTTAGTCGAGTCAAGTCAAGTCCATTGTGTTTGTAGAGCCCAGTATCACAAATTACAAACGGGCCTCAAGGGGCTTTACGGCAACATCAGTCAAGTACCCCAGACTTCCTCTGAACTTGTTCCCCTTTAACAAGGCCGCTGAAGAGCGCTCGTTGTATTTACCCATGCGTCCATCCATTATCTGAACCGCTTATCCTGCTCCCAGGGTCACGGGGACGCTGGAGCCTATCCCAGCGGTCACTGAGTGGCAGGTGGGGAGACACCCTGGACAGGGACAATGTAGTAGTACGGCCGATTCACCTGACCTACATGTCTTTGGACTGTGGGAGGAAACCGGAGCCCCCGGAGGAAACCCACGCAGACACGGGGAGGACATGCAAACTCCACACAGAGGACGACCCGGGACGACCCACCAAGGCTGGAATACCTCAGGGCTTGAACCCGGGACCTTCTTGCTCTGAGGCAACTGTGCTAACCACTGCGCCACCATGCCACCGTTTTCCGTTTATATATACACATGCAGTGAGTCAAGTGCATTCTTTATGAGACAGTACAAGCCTGTTTCATGCCATAAGCAATCCTCAGCTGTCTGTCTTGGGGTCATGTTTGACCCTAAGACCTGTGTGGGTCATGTGTGACCCTATGAAAACGAGTGGCGTCCACTGATTAAATGCAGTCTTTCTGCAGCGTGAAGCGGGAACACCCAGATCCTCACACGGTTTGTGATGACTGACAGGTTGTTTCTTCGTGCAAAATAGATTTGTGGTTCAAAATCCAGTTTGGCTGCTTTAATTCAGAGGTTTAACGAAGGCGGGTCATAAATGACCCTTAAGACGAGGGCGGCGTGCAGCATGTGTGGACAACACAAGGGTTACGCCAAAGCACGTGTGTGCAATGCATGTAGATGTTGGGTTTCCTCATCTCTCTTAACAAATAGAAAAGACGAAGAAGACAAAGCTGAAGAAGATGAAGAAGAAGAAGATGAAGTAGTAGTAGTAGTAGTAGAATGGAAAAATTCACCGAGCGTTTCCCAGGCGCCATCAACCTCCGTGCAGTCCAGAAGATCGCCCGACTCGGAACAGCCCACATATTACGGCGAGTACTGTCAATCAAGTGCCGTCTGCCCTATAGTGCCCCAGGTCCATAGTTTGGACCCGGCTCTACAGGAAGTAAAACAGGAAATGTGAAAGGAGTAATAACAATAACAATAGCTGAGAAGGTGTGACTGAGGCAAGGTCCGCATTGCCAAGATGATGTAAACCTCACACTGGGACGCGTGGGTGGCTGGTCCGAACGGGATCTGGCCTCGTGCTTTTAAATCTGTGTGTCTCTCGGAACGACCCTCGAACCCGGGTCCGGGTGGGAGGGGGGAGGAGGTGAGCCCTCGCTCCGCGTTCGTCTCATCTTCCCGTCGGCTGTGTTCGCGTCCATAATTGCCCGGTAAACAGAACCGGTCACGGAGCGGAGCGGCCGTAAAACAGGGTTTCTCATCAGATGTTGTGCTGCAGACTCTCACCGACCACATTCCCAGTCATTATCACAAATTATACTCTTCTTTTAGGAATTTATGGTTTATAGGCCTCATTTACCTAAAATTACACCACTTGTCTCTGAGTGAAAGCAGGGATCGGTCTGACGGCAGCGAGGAGAGGAGACACGTCGGACGGTGATCTCCTACGGCTCGGAGCCCGGACCCCGCGTCTCGGGCCGGGTCGGGTCTGGCCCTGGTGCCTCAGTTGTTGTGTTTCTGGTCAAAACTCCCAGGCGGCACGGTGGCCCAGCGGCTAGCGCTGTCACCTCGCAGCGAGAAGGCCCTGGGTTCGAACCCCCTGTGGTCGTCCAACCTTGGGGGGGGGGGGGTCATCCCAGGTCGTCCTCTGCGTGGAGTGTGCATGTTCTCCCCGCGTGACCCGTTAGCATGGTGGCGTTTCTCCGGGGGGCCCTCCGGCTTCCCCCGCCGTCAAAGAGACGTGCGTGTAGGGTTAACACATAGCACGCCTGTCTGTGCCCTTGAGCAAGGCATGGCTGCTCCTAGCCACACAGCTAGAGGGTGCACAGAATTCAGAAATCCAACGGATTTATTGTACAGCCAACCTCCGTGCAGGTAACATACACAGAAGCCTATTTCAGAGGATAACGATCCATCAGCTTGTGTGTGTGTATGTGTGCGTGTGTGTGCGTGTGCATGTGTGTGCGTGTGTGTGTGTGTCTGTGTGTGCGCACGTGTGTGCCTCCATAACCATCATGTTATTCCAAAACTGAACTCGTGACTTTTGAATTTGATGCTCTCTGCTGTTTTTACTACATAATCTCAGCCCAGACGTACGCCACAGATGCACAACACTCAAGCAAACCAGCTAAACCTCCCCCTCCCCCCCCCCCCATAAGAGAGGCCTTATGGGGGGGTGGGGGGAGGAGGAGGCCTTATGGGGGGTGGGGGGAGGAGGAGGCCTTATGACAGATGAAATTAACCGTGCTTATGTAAAAAAAAAAGAATAATAATGAAAGAAGGCATTATAAATCAGTCAAATTTGAGCAGAACACAGCTGGGGGGTGGGGGGGGGTGGGGTTAATGTAATCCTGTGTCGGTCAGGGGATTTACCGCTGCTGGGAAGACTGAGCAAGCTCACGGCCGCTCGGTACCGCCACCTGCTGGCCGCACGCGGAAATGACCAGGCGACGCCTCGGCGAAGAGAGGCTGCTTGAGTGCATTTCAACTTGTTCGCCTCAGGGTTGGTTTTTTTAGGGCTCGTGTTAAAAACAGCTTTGTGTTACGAGGTTAGGTGAGGGGGCGCTGCGGCGTTGGGAGGAGTAAGGCCTGGACCACGTCACGTTGATTACCGTTATGACCCGTGTGATGCTGCCGCCCTGCCCCGTCTTCCTACGGTGAGTTTGACGTTGATAATGGCCGCCAGTGATCACGTGTTTCATTCCGTGTCTCTTAACGTATGAACATTATGGCCTGCGTTGGCTTCCTGCTGGGACTGTGTAGTACACAAGGAGCCTCCACTTTCTCCTAACATGCCATCACTAAAATGGTTTTAAAAAAAAACAATATTTATATTGTAATGTGCATGGATAAGAAGACACGCTGGCTGGCGGTGCGGGTTCGCGTCCCGGCCGCGGCAGTTTCCGTTGTTTGCTTTGTCCCCCGAATTCGCTACAATGTATATATGTTTTTTCATGTCTGTGACATGTTCTACACGTATAGACATTGAAGACATGTTCTACACGTATAGACACTGAAGACATGTTCTACACATATAGACACTGAAGACATGTTCTACACATATAGACACTGAAGACATGTTCTACACGTATAGACACTGAAGACGTGTTCTACACATATAGACACTGAAGACGTGTTCTACACATATAGACACTGAAGACATGTTCTACACGTATAGACACTGAAGACATGTTCTACACATATAGACACTGAAGACATGTTCTACACGTATAGACACTGAAGACATGTTCTACACGTATAGACACTGAAGACATGTTCTACACATATAGACACTGAAGACATGTTCTACACATATAGACACTGAAGACATGTTCTACACATATAGACACTGAAGACATGATCTACACATATAAACACTGAAGACATGTTCTACACATATAGACACTGAAGACATGATCTACACATATAGACACTGAAGACATGATCTACACATATAGACACTGAAGACATGTTCTACACATATAGACACTGAAGACATGTTCTACACATATAGACACTGAAGACATGATCTACACATATAAACACTGAAGACATGTTCTACACATATAGACACTGAAGACATGATCTACACATATAGACACTGAAGACATGTTCTACACATATAGACACTGAAGACGTGTTCTACACATATAGACACTGAAGACGTGATCTACACATATAGACACTGAAGACGTGTTCTACACATATAGACACTGAAGACGTGATCTACACATATAGACACTGAAGACGTGTTCTACACATATAGACACTGAAGACGTGTTCTACACATATAGACACTGAAGACATGATCTACACATATAGACACTGAAGACGTGTTCTACACATATAGACACTGAAGACATGTTCTACACATATAGACACTGAAGACATGATCTACACATATAGACACTGAAGACGTGTTCTACACATATAGACACTGAAGACATGTTCTACACATATAGACACTGAAGACATGTTCTACACATATAGACACTGAAGACATGTTCTACACATATAGACACTGAAGACATGATCTACACATATAGACACTGAAGACATGTTCTACACATATAGACACTGAAGACATGATCTACACATATAGACACTGAAGACATGTTCTACACATATAAACACTGAAGACATGTTCTACACATATAGACACTGAAGACATGATCTACACATATAGACACTGAAGACATGTTCTACACATATAGACACTGAAGACATGTTCTACACATATAGACACTGAAGATATGTTCTACACATATAGACACTGAAGACATGTTCTACACATATAGACACTGAAGACATGTTCTACACATATAGACACTGAAGACATGATCTACACATATAAACACTGAAGACATGTTCTACACATATAGACACTGAAGACATGATCTACACATATAGACACTGAAGACATGTTCTACACATATAGACACTGAAGACATGTTCTACACATATAGACACTGAAGACGTGTTCTACACATATAGACACTGAAGACGTGTTCTACACATATAGACACTGAAGACGTGTTCTACACATATAGACACTGAAGACGTGTTCTACACATATAGACACTGAAGACGTGTTCTACACATATAGACACTGAAGACATGTTCTACACATATAGACACTGAAGACATGTTCTACACATATAGACACTGAAGACATGTTCTACACATATAGACACTGAAGACATGTTCTACACATATAGACACTGAAGACATGATCTACACATATAGACACTGAAGACATGTTCTACACATATAGACACTGAAGACATGATCTACACATATAGACACTGAAGACATGATCTACACATATAGACACTGAAGACATGTTCTACACATATAGACACTGAAGACATGTTCTACACATATAGACACTGAAGACATGTTCTACACATATAGACACTGAAGACATGATCTACACATATAGACACTGAAGACGTGTTCTACACATATAGACACTGAAGACGTGATCTACACATATAGACACTGAAGACGTGTTCTACACATATAGACACTGAAGACGTGTTCTACACATATAGACACTGAAGACGTGTTCTACACATATAGACACTGAAGACGTGTTCTACACATATAGACACTGAAGACGTGTTCTACACATATAGACACTGAAGACGTGTTCTACACATATAGACACTGAAGACGTGTTCTACACATATAGACACTGAAGACATGTTCTACACATATAGACACTGAAGACATGTTCTACACATATAGACACTGAAGACATGATCTACACATATAGACACTGAAGACATGTTCTACACATATAGACACTGAAGACGTGTTCTACACATATAGACACTGAAGACGTGATCTACACATATAGACACTGAAGACGTGTTCTACACATATAGACACTGAAGACGTGTTCTACACATATAGACACTGAAGACGTGTTC
>NC_079216.1:6382737-6407737 GCF_029633865.1 Lampris incognitus | reverse complement strand
TGAGTTTCCTCCGTAGGGTGTCTGGGCTCAGCCTTACAGATATGGTGAGGAGCCCGGACATCCAGAGGGAGCTCGGAGTAGAACCGCTGCTCCTTCGCATCGAAAGGAGCCAGTTGAGGTGGTTCGGGCATCTGATTAGGAGGCCTCCTGGGCGCCTTCCTTTGGACGTTTTCCGGGCACGTCCAACTGGGAGGAGACCCCGGGGTAGACCCAGAACTCGCTGGAGTGACGTCTGGAGTGCCCTACTTAGCTTGCTGCCATCGTGACCCGACCCCGGAGAAGCGGCTGATGATGAGATGAGGTGAGATGAGATGAGGTGAAACTGACCATTGTCTTCGGTCGTTATGCCACTGTACTGTTTATAAGGGTGGGACTACCTGCAGTCAGTCGAGACTGAAGAGGTCACTCAGATGAGTGATGAAACGTTTCAGACAATAAACGTTGTGTCCAGATGAGGGCTGCAGACTACCACATGCCTCCTCCCATACACGTGGAGTCGCCAGCCACTTCTTTTCACCTGACAGTGAAGAGTTTCGCCAGGGGGACGTAGCACGTGGGAGGATCACGCTATTCCCCCCCAGTTCCCCCTCCCCCCCGAACGGGCGCCCCGACCGACCAGAGGAGGCGCTAGTGCAGCGACCAGGACACATACCCACATCCGGCTTCCCACCCGCAGATACGGCCAATTGGGTCTGTAGGGACGCCCGACCAAGCCGGAGGCAACACGGGGATTCGAACCGCCGATCCCCGTGTTGGTAGGCAACACCGCTACACTACCAGGAGGCCCTGCTTTTCTTACCTGGATTATTTATTGTGCATAAAGATCACTTTTGAAGGGTTTTGTTTATGTCCCCCCCCCTATCTTCCTGATCAGTGGTCTGAACCGTTGCGTAGCGGGAAATTGGGAAATGACGTGTAACCGGTTATTTTCTTGCCCGGTGCGGGATTCGAAACGAAGTGTACTGCACCACAAGGCGACGTCACTAACCGCTCGGCTAAAGGGTAAGACCCGTTAGCTAGGGGGCTACCGTGTCTCATTAGTAGTGTACAGAAGTTAACGGGTTACTTCATCCTGACACCTTTACCAGCTATTTGACCACGTTTCCCAGATACCATCTCTGTAGCGCCGCTGTAATATGGCCGAGTTGCGTCTTCAGCGGCCGGGTGTAGTGGCCGGTGGCTGCCGGGACCATAGACTAGTCCTGTGACGGAGGCCTTGTAAGTAATTTTGTTCAAACAAAGATAAAGTCCAGCCATGATCAGAATACAATGTTTAAAGACGTAACCAGACTGTGTTTACCGCCTCAAGTGAATTATCCCCAGCCAGATCCATATTTAAGCTAGCTAGCTAGCTAGCTTGTTGTTAGGTCGACCATACCCGTAAAACGTCCAATAATGGCCCAGATGTGTATTTGCTCGAACAGCTTAGCGCACCCGGGCTTTATTAGAGACAGGCGTTTATATTGTAGTTATATTAATTTGAAAATTCTCAGACTCATTCCAGTTTGTGATGGCGAGCGTTAGAAGTGGGTGTGGAGGAGCTACAGCTTACATGGTAACGGTGATCTAGCTAACGTAAGCGTTTACTTAGCTGTTGAAGTGTGTGCCGTCTCACATTAGCTAGCTAGCTACTATGAAGCTATGCTAACATTATAGCCTCCAGTAGCCCCACATTAACTCCCGTTGCCCATGACGGCATACATTACTGTTACGCTAGAGCTAAGTTAAAGTGTTTTAATTCCTTCCATAATTAACCTGCCTTGTGTGTGTGTGTGTGTGTGTGTGTGTGTGTGTGTGTGTGTGTGTGTGTGTGTGTGTGTGTGTGTGTGTGTGTCAGCCAGGTCATGTTTTACCAAAACATGGCGGAGAAAGGAAAAAAGGTGGACATCAGGACATGTTTGTAGGCTCAAAACGCCACTGTGTAAGTAGGGAGACCCCTGTAATATTACTAGTTGATAAAGTCATCATAGAAAATGAATGAAGGGCTAATACAAATGTTCAATAACTGTGCCATTAGACAACAACAACAGTAAAACAGTCTGTGAAGGGCAGCAGCAGCAGCAGCAACACACAGAGGGACAGAGATGGGGAGTCTCAGGTAAGGTTTCAAAGTAGTCTTGAGAAAAGTCCATGTTTGTTGCCCCCCGTCCCCCCAAGTTGCTGCGCCCTTGCTCTGCTCTCACCGATGAATTGACCTTTGCCGAGCCAACGTCAGTGGTGCCAATTATCATGACGAGAAACGAATGCTATGATGCTCACATAGGTCCACATGCTATGAAGGACCAGAGACTAGACCAGTGTTTCTCAACCCAGTCCTCAAGGAACCCCTATCCTGCATATTTTCATTGTAACCCTGCATAGGTAGCCCTGCTTGTACTTGCTCGACCAATCATCTCACAGCACTTAATTATGCAAGGTGTGCAACATCTGACAAAATTCATTGCTGGTTGGTTGAATAACTACAAACAGGTACCTATTCAGGGTTGCAAAGAAAATATGCAGGATAGGGGTTCCTTGAGGACAGGGTTGAGAAACACTGGACTAGACAGTACATTTGTACATTTACGGCATGGTGGCCCAGTGGTTAGCACTGTTTCCTCACAGCGAGAAGGTGCTGGGTTCAAACCTTAGGCCGTCCCAGGTCCTTTCTGTGTGGAGTTTGCATGTTCACCCTGTGTCTGCGTGGATTTCCTCTGGGTACTCCGGTTTCCTCCCACCATCAAAAAGACATTAGTGTTAGGGTTAATACTCCTGACTGTGCCCCTAAGCAAGGCAATGGAAAGAAGAACTGGAGTTGGTCCCCGGGCACTGCAGCTGCCCACTGCTCCTATACAATAGGATGGGTTAAATGTAGAGAGCAGATTTTGTTGTAACCTGTACAATGACAAAAATAAAGTGGCTTTCTTTATTCCTTATTTCTTTACCCATTGAGCCTCTCATTGCTTTTGCGCTTGGTCCAAAGAACTTATTAAAGGTACAGTCCGCAACTAGTGCATACAGTGACTGTCCACCCCACTTCTGCTGTTGTTTTGGTCATACTTCATAAACCGTGTTTGCTTAATTACTTGTGAGTTAGAAAACCAGCCGATGCCGCGTAACACTTTCCTACCTTTTGAGGCTTTCAGCTGTCTCCACTTCTTAAAGAAGAACACATTGTTGACCCACTGGTCCAAAAACATGCACATTATTCAGAGGCTCAATGTTTGGTGTTGGTGATGTGTGAGTGATTGGGTGTGTCTGTGCTTTGTGGTGAACTGGTGACTGGTCCAGACTGTCTCACAATGATCTTATCTACTGGAAATAGCAGTAGGATGAGTGGATAAACGTTCACAAATGCATAATAGCCACATTTAATAGAAGCCGTTTTGGATTTGTGGTCTCTTAGTGACCACAGCCTTACTATTATTAATTCAAACACGCACATAAAGTGATGCTGTGCTATGGCGACTTGGTGCTGCTCTACCTGTTTGTTATACATTTCTGTGGATTGAAGGTCTCGACTGCCAAATCAAATATGATAGGCTTGAATTACTACATATTCGACAATCCATGAGTAACTTCCAACCAAAGTTGGAATACTCCTCAAGTGACTTTGTTACTGGAGATGTGAAGTCAAGGGATAGTGCTAGCAACAGCTACCAACATCTGCAGCACAGGAAGCAGAGGAAGAGAGCTGGATTCTTAGTTCGGCTTCGCCATCGTAAACATCGCACCCACTTCCTAGTATAGTACAGCCCAACGTTCGCTCCCTAGTTAACAAACAAGACGGGCTGAATATCCTCCTACGCAGCAGACGGGACATTGCGAACTGCTCGGTGCTGTGCTTTTCGGAAACTTGGCTGAACCCAAGCATCCCTGACTAGACGCTGCACAAAGGAGGCTTTTCCCTGCACCAGGCCAAACACACCGAGGACTCAAACAAACGGAAGGGCGGAGGTGTGTGTTTTAATATCAATCAAAGGTGGTGTACAAACACTAAAACTGTCACAGTCATGCTCTAAGGAGTTAGAGTCACTCACCATCAAGTGCAGACACCTGACACCACCTACTGCAGGAATTTTCCTCCATCATATTGATCGCTGTCTACATTCCACCGCAAGCTGGGGCATCAACTGCTGCCCTGAATCAAAGCCCCCCCTCCCAGTTCAGGGATGGTCATTCCCTCTTAACATAGATGGCCTCTTTGACTCCCGGTTCAAAGCAGCGTTCCTCCCTATGAAGGATGTGCACATCCTCATCCCTGAAAGAGTGGCCACTGGTCTGTAGATGGTGTAGACTGTGGAGTCCTGGCCTGAGGTGTTAGCTCTCCTGTGTTGTGCCGTCCTCTTGGCCAGCGTCTGTTTAGTTTCCCCAATGTACAAGTCACTGCAATCTTCCTGGCACTTAACAGTGTACACTATGTTGCTCTGTTTGTGCCGGGGGACCCGGTCCTTGGGGTGGACCAACTTCTGGCCCAGCGTGTTTTGGAGTTTGAAAGCAACTGAGACGCGGTGTTTTGAAAATACGCTCCTCAGCTTGTCCGACACTCCTGCCACATACGCAATCACCACTGGTTTGACCTACTTCCTGGTTTACACTTCGGTAGCTGGTGTTCTTCGATTGGCTGGTGCACTGTTTGGGTGTCTTCCTGGGTTTGACATATGCCCAGTTAGGATAACCACACTTAACCAGGGCCTGTTTAATGTAGGATTTCTCCCCTTCCCCGGCTACTGTGTCGGTGAGGCCGTTCTCAGCTCGGTGGTTGTCCACAGAGTTAGAGTGGTCGGTGAAACACGGGACATCCCGAGATTTAATTTTAACCCAGGTGTCATCCACAGATCAGAACCAATGGCTAGGTGGTGTCCCTGGATAGGACATCAGAGCCCTCTTTTCCACTTCTTCCATATAGAAGTTGGCCACTAAGGTGAGACTGGGGAACCCGTAGCACACCTGCCTGAAGTTAGTGAGCCACGTTATGGATGTTGAAAACTCACACCTGGATTCGGTGGTGCTGTCATATCTAATGCATTTCATTGTGACATCCATTGCTTGGGCACCCCTGGCACAGTCTGATCATAACATGATTTTTCTAATCCCCAAGTATCATCAAAAATTTAAACACACAAAACCAAGTACTAGGGTGGTGAAACAACGGTCTCCCCAGGCCATGGAGAGGCTTAGTGTCTGTTTAGATATTACAGACTGGTTTGTCTTTAAGGAGTCATGCCACCACTTAAATGATTACGCCAGTACTATTATGTCGTCTTTTTTTGAGGGGGGGCCCCTTTTCTTCCCAATTGTATCCGGCCAATTACCCTACTCTACTGGGCTGTCCCGGTCTCTGCTCCACCCCCTTTGCCAATCCGGGGAGGGCTGCAAACTATCACATGCCTCCTCTGTTACATGTGGAGTCGCCAGCCGCTTCTTTTCACCTGACAGTGAGGAGTTTCGCCAGGGGGACGTAGCTCGTGGGAGGATCACGCTATTCCCCCCAGATCCCCCTCCCCCGAACAGGCGCCCCGACCGACCGGACGAGGCGCTTTTGCAGCAACCAGAACACATACCCACATCCGCCTTCCCACCCACAGACACGGCCAATTTTGTCTGTACAGACACCCGACCAAGCCGGAGGCAACACAGGGATTCGATCCGGCGAGCCCTGTGTTGGTAGGCAACGGAATAGACTGCTAAGCTAACCAGATTCCCCCTTACTATGATGTCTTACATCCATTTCTTAGAAACTGCATCCATCCAAGACGGTGACTGTTTAGTAACAACAAGCCATGGTTCAGCAGAGAGGTTAAAATGTTACGTAGGGGAAAACAACAATGCATTTAAGAGGGGTGAAAGAGAACTCTACAAATCCAAAATTTGAATTTCAGCGGGCAGTGAGGATGGCTAAGGCCAATTACAAACACAAGGTGAGAATAATAAGTTCTAGGTCAAGGACAGCAGAGGTGTGTGGCAGGTACAAATTACCGACTATAAGGCCAAACACTCAGCCTGTAATTATGACCCCAAACCCCCATCAGTCTCTGTTTCTCGGGGTTTTGGACTCCTTACTGGGCAGAACACAGGTTGTCAAATTCAACAACAGATTTTCAAACTCGTTGACCATTAGCACAGGTGCCCCTCAGTGGTGTGTCCGCTCACCTCTGCTCTACTCATTATACACCAATGACTGTATTTCACACTCCGACACTGTAAAAAAAGCTGCTAAGTTTGCTGGTGATACAACACTGGTGTGACAGATTTCCTGTAACGATGAGACAGCTCATAGAAAGGAGGTCTCCTCTCGTCGACTGATGTAGCAATAGCAATCTGGAACTGAACATCAACATAACTAAAGAACTTGTGGTTGACTTCCGTTAAAATCGGGGAGAGCTACTACCACTGGCCATTAACAACCAGGCGGTAGAGAGAGTGGATCATTTCAAATTCCATGGGACTACAATCTCCTCCTGCCTGAAATGGGAAGAGATCTTCACCACCACCCAGAAGAAATCTCATCAAAGACTATTCTTTCTAAGGCAGCTTAGGAAATGTGAAGTGTCAGTGGTTGTAGTGTTACAGTTCTACAGAGCTGTAATAGAAAGTGTGCTCACTTTCTCAATAACCGTATGGTATGCCAATTCTACAGCCCATGAGGGGGAAAAAAAAACCGTTGGACAGAGTTGTGCAGCTTCAAAAATAATTGGCTGCAAACTCCCCACCATTTCTGAATTATGACACATTCGCATTCAGCAGAAAGGTTTTACAATTTTAAGGGACTCGTCATACCCGGCCAATCCCCTATTCAGTCATCTCCCTTTGGGTAAAAGACTCTGCAGTATCAAGAACAGAACGTCTCGCTTCCACAATAGCACGTACCCTCCAGCAATCCGCATCCTAAATGCTTCACTGATTGTACAAGTGTGGTCTTCTTAAGCACATGCCCTTCAATTTGTCACTTTAAGGGCATGGGACATATGGTTGCATTAACTGAAATATAATTCTAACAGCATGTTTTTATGGACACTCCTTGTATTTATTATGTAGTTATATGTTTACTGTTGTTATCTTTGATTGCGATGAAACAAATTCCAAATCAACTGTAAACTTAATGTGGCAATTAATTATTGAATCTCAATACCGTCTTATTTGCTCAAAGACCATGTCAGCACAGGCACAGCAGAAGAGAATCCGTTCTCATTGTGATTGTACTGAATGGGCCTTGTAGGTGTGAATAAGTGCAACAAAAGACTGTGATGGCCCTGTGATGGAATGGCGGCCTGTCCAGGGTGTCTCCCCGCCTGCCGCCCAGTGACTGCTGGGATAAGCTCC
Organism: Lampris incognitus; assembly: GCF_029633865.1. NCBI lineage: Eukaryota > Metazoa > Chordata > Actinopteri > Lampriformes > Lampridae > Lampris > Lampris incognitus. The sequence continues at coordinate 6,400,435 of NC_079216.1, read as the reverse complement.
AGCATCCTGCGACCCTACTTAGGATAAGTGGCTTGGCTAATGGATGGTCCTTGTACGATGCCATCTCTACACTTCATGTATGGTGTCATCTCCATACTGTATGATGTCACCACCACAGTTGTAAAGCAAGCAGCAACCTCTGGGGCTGAAAAATGAAGCCAATGCGGAAGTGCCAAAACCTACAGTTCCTCGAATGGCCACTTGAGGCTCGCTCCAAAAGCGAGCCAATCAATTCCCATAGACCCCCCCCCCCCATGTTAAGATGCCTCAACTTTAGAGCAGGAATGAACATGTTAAGGCGGCACAGTGGTTAGCACGGTCGCCTCCCAGCAAGAAGGTCCTGGGGTTTGAGCCCCGGGGTAGTCTAACCTTGGGGGTCGTCCTCTGTGTGAAGTTTGCATGTTCTTCCCGTGTCTGAGTGGGTTTCCTCAGGGTGCTCCGGTTTCCTCCCACAGTCCAAAGACATGTAGGTCAGGTGAATCGGCCGTACTAAAATTGCCCCTATGTGTCCCCGCCTGCCGCCCAATGACTGCTGGGATAGACACTGTGACCCCGAGAGCAGGACACGTGGTTTGGATAAGGGAATGGAATAAACATGTTTACAGCCTAGTACAAAAAAACCCCCAAAAAACAGTTTTGGTCTCTATAGCTAATCTCTCTGTTCATGACAACTGTACGGGGGTGAATCCTTATATAACTCGACCGTTTAAATTATATTAAGGCTTAAATTTATGCATAATTAAGGGCATGGCCGCTTTGAGTAATAGGTTGGTCAAGACCGGGTCGCAGTGTATGGCACTGTGTACATTTAAATAGCTGTGAACTTGTTTTCGGGTGTTGTCTGGTTGATAATGGAGCCATGTGAAAAATTATTTTTTTCAGCGAATCATCCATCCACCCATCCATCCATCCATCTATTATCAATCAGGGTCGCGGGATGCTGGAGCCTATCCCAGCAGTCAATGGGCGGCAGGCGGGGGGCACACCCTGGACAGACCGCCAGGCCATCACAGGGCCGACACCCTCTCACCTAAGGACAATTTAGTATGGCCCATTCACCTGACCCGCATGTCTCCGGAGCACCCGGAGGAAACCCACGCAGACACGGGGAGAACATGCACACTCCACACAGAGGACGACCTGAGATGACCCCCAAGGTTGGACTACCCCGGGGGCTCGAACCCAGGACCTTCTTGCTGTGAGGCGACCGTCGGTGGGAAAAAATAGACTAACATTGTTCATGGGAAGCAGCCGTTTCGAGTTGGTCTTACTGTCTTACGTGTGATAAATTTGTAACGCGACTCTGCACGGCGGAGCCAGGCACAGTCACGTCGCTGGCGAGGATGGGGGCAAGCGCAGTGTCCTCAGTTTCTCGGTCAGATACTCCCCGGCTCCACCTTCTCGTCCGAATATTGTCACCTCCGGTTTCAAAAAACCAAGATGGCGAGGGGAAAATGCCAAACACGAGGCTTCAAAATGGTAGTCCCCAAACCAGTGGGTGACGTCACGGTGTCTACGTCCATTGTTTCACACAGTCTATGGTGTGACGCTGTGGCAGGTCTTCCTCATTATCTTGCTGCAAAAGCAGACCCACTAATCCAGGTGTGTGTGTGTGTCTGTGTGTGTGACATTATAAGCTTTTGTTCTATCCTATTAAGTCTGCCACCGCTGTTGTAAACAGTGTGTTGCTGGCTGGGCTGAGCGGTCTGGTGTCCCTGTCCTGTCTGGTCTAGACAGCGAGAGGGGAGAGCGGCTCTGTAGTGGTTAGCTCAAACGCTGTGAGCGAGAGGGTGAGTTGGCAAGTAAGGAGGTGAGGGGGGGAGTTATTGAGTGAGGGCGAGCAACAGAATAAGCGAGCGTGTCAGGATATTCGTGAGTGAGAGGAGGGATGAGCGAACGAGACAGCGAACAGCAGTGGATTCCTCACATTATTGGAACAGGAAGCTCGTTGTGATGACTGCTGTGTTGTGGCGCTAATGAAGTACATTCAAGAAACGAGTGAAAACTCTCAAACCTGGCTGTCTAGTCCGAGACTGTCTCGCCCTCTCTCCCTGCTGCTGTTTACTCCGTCACCTTCGTTGCATCCCTGATACTGTGGCTATTTCATCCAGTCGGTCTTTTATTGCTCTTACGTTGTTTGCTTTGTGCAATATTTTATTAAGTCTTGTGAGGTGTCTAAGATCTGTGTGTGTTAATGGCATTTGTCTATTGGCATTATGCATTTATAATTACAATAGTAGATGCTTGACATTTCTGGTTTGCAACTGATCAAATACTTTTCAGTTAGACATAGGTTGCACATTTGACTGCTGGTTGAACATGCTTTGTTTTTTGAGAGGATTTTCCGGGTGGTTGAATAATTAATGTTTCTGTCCATCATCGTCATCAGTTCCGTAACCTATGGAGGTCGTAGGAGCACAGCTGATGTTGAGGCATCATTGTGTTTCGGTAGGGGGAGTACCTGGTGGTCCCTATCTCCTCTCCAGGTATGGATGGCCGTTGGTTCACAGAGGAACTCATCCGCCCTTTGACAGGTTTTGTTTTTAGTCCTGCTGGGTGTCCACACCCCCTCCTCACAACTACCCAAGGGTTGAAGTGGGGGGTGCCGGTTTAGTCGCCGACGACCCGACGGTTGCAGTTTAACGTCGTACCCAGGACTCAGGTTTCTGTCCGCCAATGCCCAAATATAAGGGCTTAAAGATGTTACAGTCCTTTAAACGGTTGTTTCCAACGCTCCACGTGTGTGCAGAAAACCTTTTTTTGAACGTTCCCTCCGGTAGTCCAGCGTATGTCTCTATTTTGCCGTTGTCATTTCTTGGCACCGTAGCTTGGTATATAACTCCTTTCGTCCGGCGTTTTCTTTCGAGGGGGCATGACTCGTTCACATGGCAGTTGCAGTTGGGGGTGTCCGTTTGTGGTGAAGGTGTCATTGATTCGTTCACGATTCTTGCGTTGTGGGACGATATTATTTGTTGAATGTTAGGCGTGCAGCTGTAACTAATCTTGACAGTGTTCCTATTGACCATCTTCTTCCGTTGGTGGTCCAGGGTGAAGCACGTATCCAAAAGCTCAAAAAACTGCTTACCGATGTTTGCGGCCGCGGTGTCACTGTAGGGTGGGTTGTACCAGGTGATGTTTAGTCTTCTGCTACGTTTGTTGATTTGCTGGCTTGAGGATACAACTGAGGAAATGTGAAGTTTCGTGCTCCACTGCCAACACACAATCCCATCGTGAGGCAAAACCCAACCGGGCTGCCGGGACTCCACACCAGCCTGCAGGGGAAACCCTTCATAAAGTGGCCCAGACAAACCCTCGGCAGCGCACCATGAGGGGAGTGTTTATCAAAATCAAAAGCAGAATCGGAATCAAATTTACTTCATTCGTCTCCAAGGGGAAATCGGACATGGGCGGATCTTTGCCCGAGTGGGTCAGAAACCTCCGCGCCATTCTGAAAGGGAGAAAGCAGCGGGGCCAAAAACCAGAGAAAACACCGGTTTGTTCAACAGCCGCCCCTGGGAGGAGAATGAGGAGACCTGCCAGCCACATGGCGGGTGACCTGCCGTCCACCAAACGGCGCCGTTGTCTGTGATATGGGAACATAGACCCAGACAATGATGTATATAACTCCCACATCTTAAAATATTGTATTCACGTTTTGATTTTCATTTGTCAACTTAAATAAATCATTAAACGGCGTGTTCAAAAAAGATAAATTCTTAAGTTATGGTTATCCCTTTCTTCATCAATGGTGTCTAGGGAACATAAAAGTCCCGTGCTAAAGCTGACTTCCTAAGTGCCTGAAGTAAAATACAAATGTTCAGTTTTTAAAATACATGTAACATAAGCACTATTTCAGTTTACCTTTGGTTGACTTCTGGCTGTCTGGTAAACTTAAAAATAATGGCGTAAACATATCTGGAGGGGACAAGAAGTGATGCATCAAGAATTCATGGACCTGGAGATATAGTTAGACCGGACGAAGACGGGTACTAAACTACAGCACACAAAGAAGGAAGGGTGCACAAGAACAACAAAAAACCACAGCTGTAATTGAGATCGTAAAGCCCCCCTGGGACTAAATTGTGATTTAGAGCTACACAAATAAATCTGACTTGACTAATCAGACAACTATTATCAGCTGTTATACTGGCCAGCATCATCCCCCCCCCCCGACACAGGCGGAGCCGCCAGCCACCTTCCCCCACCCGACAGTGAGGAGCATCGCTGGGGGGGACGCAGTGGGTGGGAGGATCACCCCACCCCCCAGCTCCTCCCCCCGAACAGGCGCCCCAACTAACCAGAGGAGGCGCCAGCGCAGCGACCAGGACACACACCCACATCTGCCTCCCGCCCCACCCCACCCCTAGACACAGCCAGCTGCACCCGTAGAGACACACCCGACCATGCCGGAGGCAGCACGGGTTCCCAAACCGGTGAACCCTGCGGCGGCGGCAGGCAACGGAACAGACCCCCACGCCACCCGGACGCCCCTACTCCAGCGTTTTTTGAGTAAAATACAAGCTTTGCGATTTCTGCAGAGGTTTGAAAGTGCATGCAGGGAGACCTGCTAGTAAGGTAGTTGCAGAAGTCAGTGTGACATAACAAGAGCCTGCACCAGGAGTTGTGCTGCATGCTCAGACGGGTAGGGTCTACTTTTCCTGACGTTGTACAGGGAAAACCGGCACGACCGAGCAGTCGAGGCCACGTGAACCTGAAAGGTTAGCTGGTCATCAATCATGACACCCAGGTTTCGGGGCAGAGTTGCTTTCTCTGCGGCGTGTTGTTGGGCCTCATGTATGGCTTGTAATGTGCTGTTCTAAGGTCCACTGAGATGTCCACAAAGTCCATTTGTATTTTGTTTGCTTCTATTGTGATTTTTAGCCCATTGTTTGAGAATATTTTGCATGTCGCCTTCTTAATTTGCTCAACCTCTCTTGGTGTTTTGCTACAAATTGCTAGTCCATCATCCCTATAGGGTCCAACACTGATGTCCAGGTCTTGTAGTTGAGACAACAAGTATATCCCAGTTAGTTCACAAGTTTCTGCCCCGTCGAAGCTGCCCATGGTTACATCAAATTTGCTATTACCTTTTTTCTGCCGCGGGTTTCCGTTGTGGTACAAAAGTGATTCCTTCGTCTGGTATGTAATGTCTCTGTCTTACTCGGGTATCACTGTGTGTTTAGCAGCAAAATCAATGGCTTTGGGCAGTAACTCTTTGCTTATGGAGGGGTAGAACTCGCAGATATCAAAATATATAAATTCGCAGTTCTTCTTGTCATCTATGTTCCTAAACCATTCTAATACTTGGTCCATGTTTTTCCGTTGGTTCACAGGGACTTTTTTCAAGATTTGATCGTTCGTGTTTTTATGTTATGTTCTTTGCCATTTAGCTCTAGTGACAGCTGAGGATTGCATATAGTATAATACAGGCTTGTACTGTCTATAAAGAATTACTTGAATCACTGGATATTATATATATATATATATATATATATATATATATATATATATATATATATATATATATACACACACACACACATACATGCACCACCCGCGGGGATGAGCATTGGGTTAGGGTGCAATGCAGGCTGGGCCTTAGGCAAAAGCAGGGACCGGGGTTTGCCGACTTGTGGCATTGCAGACTGGTCCAGGAGGACCAACTGGGAGGAGACCCTGGGGTAGATCCAGAGCTCACTGGAGGGACTACATGTCCATTCTGGCCTGGGACCGCCTTGGGATCCCCCAGCAAGAGCTGGAGGGCGTATCATCATCATCATCAGCCGGAGAAGCAGCTGATGATATAGCTATATATATATATATATATATATATATATATATACACACACACACACACACATCCGTTATCCAAGCCACTTATCCTGAGTAGGGTCGCAGGATGCTGGAGCCTATCCCAGCACAGACACCCTGGACAGGCTGCCAGTCCATCACAGCGCCAACACATTGACACCTAGGGACAATTTAGTATGGCCGATTCACCTGACCTACATGTCTTTAGACTGTGGGAGGAAACTGGAGCACCCGTAGGAAACCCACGCAGACACAGGGAGAACATGCAAACTCCACACATAGGACGACCCGGGATGACCCCCAAGGTTGGACTACCCCAGGGCTCGAACCCAGGACCTTCTTGCTGTGAGGCGACCACACTAACCACTGTGCCACTGTGCCGCCTTAACAGTTGATGTAACAGGGATATTATGAATTGTTGCATTATATTTAAAACCTATAAATAAATTTTTAAAAAATACAACCACACCACATCTCCTCCAGTGCACGCTGGAGAGTGCAGTTGGATGAAGCAAAGGGAAAAAAAAAACTTAAAAATGGCCTCTGCGAACAGATGCGGTCACCAAACTAGGAAGCCTTGACACCTCAGTTGGTGTCCCAGTCCATGAAAATCACAGAGATGAGGATGCAGGGACCTTCTGTATGGTGCATTATGTCTGGACCTTTACGTATTATCGTGCAGAATGATGCTGAATCAAAGAGGGAAAAGAAATGAATCAAGAATCAGAATCAGCAGATACACGGACGTTTTAGTGGTTTCTGATGGATCCTCACTAAACTCTAAATCTTAGGTCTCCATCTTAAAATTAAGAAAGGGACACCTGTTCAAAATCCATGTTACCGCACAACACTCCCGGTCCAGGTTTAACGGCTGCAAACAAGCTGCCTGGTAGTCACAGCAATAGCTTTTGTTTTAACAATATATTTAAGAATAACAAAGGCATAGCACCAGTCCTAGATGCACGAGTACGATATATGTATATATATATATATATATATATATCAAACCTCAGGGCAGTCCAATCATGGGGGTCGTCCCGGGTCATCCCCTGTGTGGAGTTTGCATGTTCTCCCCGTGTCTGTGTGGGTTTCCTCTGGGGGCTCCGGTTTCCTCCCACAGTCCAAAGACATGTAGGTCAGGTCAATCAATCGTACTAAATTGCCCCTCGGTATGAACGTGTGTGTGTGTGTGTGTGTGTGTGTGTGTGTGTGTGTGTGTGTGTGTGGCAGCCTTGTGATGGCCTGGCAGCCTGTCCAGGGTGTCTCCCCGGCCTGCCGCCCAATAACTGCTGGGATAGGCTCCAGCGACCCTGTGAGCAGGATAAGCGGTTTGGATAATGGATGGATGGATGGATGGATGGAAATATAATACAAAATAGTGCACAAAGATATTGCATCAGCAGTATTATTTCAGGAAACAGACAAAAACAAAAAAGTGCCGTTTCAGAGGGTATTACAAATCCCAATAATCGTAGTAGTCATAGTAAAAATAAAGAAGATAAAAAGTGAAATACAGAGTTACAGACATTGGGCAGTGGGAAAACAAGACAGACAGACAGACGGATGGCTGGATGAAATGTCCATCCAGATGATAAGTCCAGGCTTCATGCAGCCTTTACAGTCCAATAGGAGACTGACTGACTCTAGACCTGTATGCTATGGGAGGGAGCTCAGTTTTAGTCTCCCTACATACGGTAAAAATGGCTGCCATAAGCTGTAGAACCTGTCAGTTGAGCCTCTAAGAGCACACTTTATTTTTTCAAGGTGGAGAAACTGCATAAGATCTCTAATCCACTAAATATGTGACGGTGGCGAGAATCGCTTCTGGGCGAGGTCCGGGTGAAGTGTATAAGACATTGAATAACTGGCGAAGATTAAAGAATGCCTGCCTGTTCTTCACAAAGCCACTTTGATCCGGTGAGATTACCGAGGGAAGATGAAGTTCTAGTCTGCGAGCTAGTACTTTAGAAAGTATTTTAAAGTCTACAATAACGATATAGGACGATATTAAGCACAATTAAGCAGGAATTTATGTGGTTTTAGGAGTACTGAAATAGTAGCCTCTCCTAGAGGAGGGGATAAAGTTTTATTGACGGAATCTATGAACATATCTTTTAATAGGGGTGAGAGGCTGTCATTGAATTTCTTGTCAAATTCAATGGGAGATCCATCAGAGGCAGGACTCTTGCCACTCCTTGTTAATTTAATACCTTCTTTGATTTCCTCAAGGACAATTTTGTCTCCCAATTCTTTTGCTATATCCGGACCTAAAGTTGGAATGGGGTTATTATCAAAGAACGCGTCGAGCAGGTGTGCTTGTTCGACAACTCAGACTGTAAAAATTACGGTAAAAATCTCTATAAGTATCGTTTATTTTCTGTGGATCTGTTGTGAGGTCGCCTGACTGAACTCTAATGTGAGGGATGAGCCTTGATCTATCTGACTGTCAACTGATGAGCAGGTATTTTTGAGGCCTTCTCCCCATACTCGTATGTCGAGTGTTTTGCTTTGCAAATTTGTTCCTCTGCTTGCTTAGTGGAAAGTAAATTGAATTCAGTTTGTAGGGGTAACCTCTGTTCGTAGAGTTCAGGGGAAGGTGAGGATGAGTGCAGCTGATCTAGTATGAGGCCGGTTAGCTCTTTTAGGGTTAATGCTCCTGTCTGTGTGGAGCTTGCATGTTGTCCCCATGTCCGCGTGGGTTTCCTCCCACCATCAAAAAGTCATGCATGTTAGGGTTAATCCTCCTGCCTGTGCCCCTGAGCAAGGCAGTGGAAAGAAGAACTGGAGTTGGTCCCCGGGTGCTGCAGCTGCCCACTGCTCCTATACAATAGGATGGGTTAAATGCAGAGAACACATTTCATTGTAAGAATACAATTTGTTGTAAGAGTACAATGACGAAATAAAGTGGATTTCTTTCTTCTTCTTCCCTCTTTAATCGTTCCCTCTTTCTTTTGTTAAGGAGTGAGCTACACGAGATAATGTGATTGCTTAAGAATGCCTTTAAAGTTTCCCACACAGTGCTGGGAGATACACCTGGGGTTAAGTTGGTCTCCAGAACAGTTTTTATTTCTGTGTGTATGTACTGGACAAAGCAATCATCAGATAGAAGAAGTGGGTTTGGGTGCCAGGAATGACTGGGTTTTTGTTGTTCTGGGAAGTTCAGTTCAAGTACTAGGGGGACTATGGCCATAAATCACGATACTGTGGTCGGTGCAGGAGTGAATGTGGGGGATCAATACGTGAATATGTCTGGTAAACTAGAGAGAAAAATGAATATTGTTGACCCGTAGGGTACATGAAGCACCATGGATCTAGGGTTCCTAGCATCTCGAGGAATGACTGCATATCGTCAGAAGATTTTGAAGGTAGTGAGGTGAGGAGCGATCTAGCTGTGGGTTTATAGTGCAATTAAAGCCTCTACCTAATATTAACTGGTGTGAATTTATGTTGAGGAAGTTCAGTGGAAAGTCAGTAAACGATTTGCTGTCATCCCAATTGGGAGTGTACACATTTGCTGGAATAAGAGGAGTGTTAAATAAAGAGCCAGAAACTACACTTTAAGAGTCCATTTGGGTCTGCAGTCACGTCTGAGGCAGTAAATGGAGTTGATTTGTGTATTAAGATTGCTGCCCCCCGACCATTGCTCTTAAACTTAGAATGAAACATCTGCTGTACCCAGGCTCTGATTTTTAGCTGGTCTGAATTTTTTTAGTCGAGTTTCCTGCACAAGGGCTATATCTGGGGCAACACGGTGGCCCAGTGGTTAGCGCTGTTGCCTCACCGCAAGAAGGCCCTGGGTTCGAACCCCAGGTATTTTCTGTGCGGAGTGTGCATGTTCTCCCCATGTCTGCAGAGGGTTTTCTCCACGCTTTCCCCCACCATCAAAAAGACATGCATGTTAGGGTTAATAGTCCTGTCTGTGCCCCTGACCGAGGCGTGGCAAGACGAACTGGAGTTGATCCCCGGGTGCCGCACGGCGGCTGCCCACTGCTCCTAGCCACACAGCTAGGATGAGTTAAATGCAGAGTGTAATTTCCCTACGGGGATTAATCAATAACAAAAGTTGTGAATTACAACATAGGATTACATCGAATTTTGTGTAAAAACGGGGGCCCCATAGAATACCCGTCTACTCCAGAGGTCGCGCTCTACCGACCCGCTGGGCAGTTGTATTTTTGATGCTTTTTCCAGGTAATGACAGCATTGGGCCGTCAAACAATTATTGCATTTCATATAGTCAAGAGTCTCCTGCAATGTCAGCGAGACTAATGGACTGGAAAAATGCTTCCAAAGTAAAATAAAAATCACAAATATCCAAGCTGTTTCAATTCATCGTTTGAAAGAGTCTGTTCTCGCAGGCCTGACATATCTGACTTTACACGTCTCGGCCCCATGGCCTTCATCAGCGGAGTACGAGAACACGCTATGATCAAGGTCACGAATAATATTACGCTATATCACAGGCGAGCAGATGGAGACGATCACCTTGTATTGTCACGTCATGATCTGCTGTGTCACGACTCGTAAACCAAGACAGCAGTTTGAGTCAAAGCCAAACACGATGATAAATGAGAGACCAATATGGACTAATAAATTGGTCAAAAAAGAAACAAACCAAAATGGAAAAAAATGAAAAGGGAGCATGAATAAAATGCAGACATCTGATCACACATCGTCCAGTCACAATCTGAACACAAATAGTCTGACCCTGCTTAATCTCATTGCACGTAATCTGATTTTAAGACGGGGGACAGTCCATTTCCTCATTCAACACCAGGGTAATCGTGGCTTTAAGGTTGAAAATCCAGAAATATGGGTCCGCGGTGGCGTAGCGGTCTAAGCATCGGCTTGGTGTCGATGCAGTTGCCCACTGGGGACGGGGGTTCGCGCCCCGGTCTCGTCAGATCCGACTATGGCCGGACTCGATGAAGCAGCAATCATTGGCAACGCTGTCTTCGGGAGGGGGGCGGAGTCGGCTTGTGTTCGTCATGTGAATGCGTCTCTGTGTGTGCCGGAAAAACAGTGGTTCGGCTTGGATTCGCCTTGTCACGAAAGTGGGGAGGCGTGTCCTTCGAGACTGCCGGCCGGAGAGATGCAGTTGGCGAACGCATGCAATACGAGGGTGGGTGTTTGAATTAAAATAGGGATCAATTGGCCACTAAATTGGGAGAAAAAAGGGAAAAAATCAGAAATAAATTTAAAAAAAAAGAAAATCCAGAAATATAACTGATTACTTCAAATAGCCCCCCCCCCAAGATAGATCTATGAATGACTTTCGTGGATCTAATAACTATAATGAATGACTTCCACTTCCGGTGTGGGAAAATGGCGGCGCAAATTCACGTTTGCGGCGGCCTCGCCCAGTACCGTCCATGCAGTGTCTTTGTCCATATCTGCGTCTTAAGTTTTGTCTTCGGTTGATGGCTGGGAGAGCTGGTGCTGGATCAGCCGGGAGAGCTTGGTCTGCTGCGTCCTGTGGGCCCAGGGACCACAGCCCTGCGCCCGAGTAACGCAGAGGGCGGGTCTGACAGGATGCGGAAGCGGGGCAGGTGAAGTGAACTAACTGCTAGCCCATGCAGACCGGGAGCCTGGTCTGCCGGGTCCGGGTGGGCCGAACGACCACGGCCCTGCCCGGAGCTGCGCCCAAAGAGGAAACACCGAGGGCGGTCTGACAGGACACGGAAGCAGGGCAGGCTAGGCTAACTGCTAGCCCATGCAGACCGGCAGTTCTCATAGCACCGAGGGCAGTTTGGCCTTACCTGGCGTTGGCTGCGGTGTTTTTGGTGTCGTTGTGTGGAGGGCGGGGAGTTGTGTCGAGGGTGTCTGGCTGGGAGAGCTGGCGTTGGATCAGCTGGGGGAGCCTGGTCTGCCGGGTCCGGGTGGGCCGAACGACCACGGCCCTGCCCGGAGCTGCGCCCAAAAAGGAAACACCGAGGGCGGTCTGACAGGACACGGAAGCGGGGCAGGCTAGGCTAACTGCTAGCCCATGCAGACCGGCAGTTCCGACAGTCATCCTGGCTGGCGTTTGTTCCCTTGGACGGTAATTTATTTTTTTTTGTTTAGTTTGGATATGTGTGTTAGTCTGGATATGTGTGTTCTTGTAGTTTTTGGATACGTGTTTTGGTCTTTGTGTTACACTGCTGTGGGCTGGGGCCGTGGGCTGGAGCCGACAAATAAAGTGTTCCCGATTCCTGATATATGGACCAGTTCAATTATTGTAGTTGACCCCCTTCATTTGTGTGCACCAGCAGTCATTTGAGTTGATGTTGTTACGGGTCACGGTCAGTCACGTTGCAATAAACTTGTCTTTCAGCGAAAACCCTGTAAAAACACAAAACGCTCCATTCAAAACAGAGCCAACAACCTCCCCTGTCTGTGTGTACTGCTCAGTGGGAGCCGGTGGATCGAACACATTAAAACCCTCACAGGGGGAAATGCTCTTTCAGCAAACCGGGGACCGACTCCAGACGCTCCCGTTGAGACCCTCTCCTGTTTAATGGCACATTTGAAATCGACCACAAACTGGAGAGGTTCGAGTCAGATCGCGGCAGTCGCCATAACCGGGTGAGTGATCACATCCAGGGTGTGGAATTGAGGGCTGTGGGTCACCGCAGGCCCTCCTCCTCTCTGCCCTGTATAGGCCGTGTTGTTATCGCAAGGCCCGCGGGCTCAAACACAGGGCGCTCATTGTTGCGTGCCCCCATAATTTGCGGCCGGGAGCGCTCGCAGCCCCTTTCTTTATGACGGTCAAAAAAATAAATAAAAAGGAAACGTGTTATTTCTCCGTTTATATCCACTTGTACGGGCTCGTGGCTGTTTTAATCTCTCCCCAGAGTTCCTGTGTCCCGTTTCAGACCGTTTGTGTTTACTGAAAGGGAATATTGGGTTTGTGAATGCAGGGGGTGTAATCTCCATCCTGGCCAATAGAGGACGGACATGTCCTGGTTTTATTCTCACGGTGCAGCTGGAATACTTCTGCTCTGATGGTGTGCAATAAGGACTTGTGAGGACAAGGCTAAACTGGTTTATCAGATTTTGTGAAACTGGTAGTGTTATCGCCGTCAATGGACTGAGCTGCAAGACGGCCAGCTGACTCCAATCTTTACACACATTACCAGTATAAACAAAGCCCCGGAAACACACGGCACACTCACATGTGGTTGTTGTCTCGTGTTAGTCTGATTATTGACAGACTTGTCAATCATTTTTTGAGTGACAGCTGGTTCCAATCCTGTCTTTTTTTGGAGGAGGGGTTCTCCCTTTTTCTCCACAATTGTATCCGGCCAATTGCCCCACTCCTCTGAGCTACCCCAGTCGCTGCTCCAACCCCTCTGCCGATCCGGGGAGGGCTGCAGACTACCACATGCCTCCTCTCATACATGTGAAGTCACCAGCCACTTCTTTTCACCTGACGGTGAGGAGTTTCACCGGGGGGACGTAGCTCAAAGATAAAATGCTTTTTCTTTTTAACCCCTTTTTCTTCCCAATTGCATCCGGCCAATTACCCCACTCACTCGTCCAGGTCGCTGCTCCACCCCCTCTGCTGGTCCAGGGAGGGCTGCAGACTACCACATGCCTCCTCCCATACATGTGGAGTCGCCAGCCGCTTCTTTTCACCTGACAGTGAGGAGTTTCACCAGGGGGACATAGCGTGTCGGAGGATCACGCTATTCCCCCTAGTTCCCCCTCCCCCCCGAAAAGGCGCCCCGGCCAACCAGAGGAGGCGCTAGTGCAGCGACCAGGACACACACCCACATCCGGCGTCCCACCCGCAGACACGGCCAATTGTGTCTGTAGGGGCGCCCGACCAAGCCGGAGGTAACACAGGGATTCGAACTGCGGATCCCCGTGTTGGTAGGCAACGGAATAGACCACCACATTACCCGGATGCCCCTCCAATCCTGTCTTTTGAATTTTGTGGGTTGACCCTTTGGTTAACATTTGAATTAAGATTGTACCTTTAATAACTATCTGATGACCAGTGACAGGTTAGATTAGATTTACAACCAGAATGTCCAACTTTTATAACGGGCCCTTGAGCAAGGCACTGACATCTTGTTTGCCCCATATTTGCCCTTGTAAGGTTTTCTACTGAGGAGATTATCTGTCGCTTGCTGGATTTGTCATTTTGCTGGGCTTGCACAGAGACTTATTTCCCTAGATCCATTTGCTTCCTTGTGCAGTTTATGTTCCTAGATAAGTAAACACTCTAGCATCCTTCAGTAATCTTTATGATTTTCCTAGATAAGTAAATACTCTAGGATCGTTCAGTAATTTTTATGATTTTCCTAGATAAGTAAATACTCTAGCATCGTTCAGTAGTCTTTATGACTTTCCTAGATAAGTAAACACTCTAGCATCGTTCAGTAATCTTTATGAATTTCCTAGATAAGTAAACACTCTAGCATCGTTCAGTAGCCTTTATGATTTTCCTAGATAAGTAAACACTCTAGCATCGTTCAGTAGTCTTTATGATTTTCCTAGATAAGTAAACACTCTAGCATCGTTCAGTAATCTTTATGATTTTCCTAGATAAGTGAACACTCTAGCATCGTTCAGTAGTCTTTATGATTTTCCTAGATAAGTAAACACTCTAGCATCGTTCAGTAATCTTTATGATTTTCCTAGATAAGTAAACACTCTAGCGTCGTTCAGTAGTCTTTATGATTTTCCTAGATAAGTAAATACTCTAGCATCGTTCAGTAATCATTATGATTTTCCTAGATAAGTAAAAACTAGCATCGTTCAGTAATCTTTATGATTTCCCTAGATAAGTAAATACTCTAGCATCATCCGGTAATCTTTATGATTTCCCTAGATAAGAAAATACTCTAGCATCGTCCAGTAATCTTTATGATTTTCCTGGATAAGTAAATACTCTAGGATCGTTCAGTAAGCTTTATGATTTTCTAAGAAACTCAGTATTCCTACTTTTACAGGTCTTGTGCTGTGTTGTTTTCAAAATGCCTTCATGTTTGGCAAACAATCAAATCCCGACTAGATTTCACCGATTGACTCGACGTGACCCTTCTGTTGGAAAACCAGGGTCCATGTGGGGTCACAGAGGAATATGACGAGAAGTGAATCATTTCCTGATTGTTTCCTGTGTGAGATGACGTCAGAGTCCCTTAAAGTCCACTATGTCTTAAATGAATTGACTTTGTTGTTGGGACACAAACGTCTATCCTTCTTATTTAATTGTCTCTACAGGGCCTGTCCCGGCCCCCATTAGTGAGGTGAGAGGGCATCAGGAAAAGAAGCCTCATGTCAGCTGTCCTATGGCTGAACGTTTGCCCCCTTCCATGTGCTGCAGAATCCCCTTAAACAAAGCAGCTGTCCCACACCGGGTCAGAGTGCAAGAGGAGAGGTCATAGGTCACTTGTTCATCAATTAAACATGTACCACTTAGCTAATGAGCCTTCTGTCAGTCACACACACACACACACACAGAAAACGCACAAAAAACGTGTGTGTGCGGGTGATGATGCTACTGACAGTTGGATCAGTATTTTGGAGCAGAATCAGTGTTTTATTTGCCGGGTTTTCTTGTGACCAGGAACATGAGTCAGTGGCTTTTAGACACTTGGACATGAAGCAAAGTGTGATTTGTTACTAACTTACACATCGTCACCTTCTTAAAATAATGGCCTAAGTCATATTTTGTGCACTGTTTGGTGAAGCCACACCCCTCATTTCATTTTTAACATGTGCCTGCACATTGTTTTTAATGAGAATAAAATTGAATTGAAATTGAATTGAATTTTCAAGTTTTTCAAAAAACAGAATAAACTGAAACTGAAACAAAATTTGTCAGTTTATTCTGGCAGGGAAGGAGTCTGAGCTGGTGCGAGAGGTGGAGCGGTACCGACTAGACATAGAATAAACTGAAACTAAAACAAAATTTGTCAGTTTATTCTGTTTTTTGAAAAACTTGAAAATATGACTTAGGCCATTATTTTAAGAAGGTGACGACATGTGTTTACTATGTAGCTTCCATGAATCCAAACATGGCTTTCTGTGTTTGTCGGCTAGTACCTGGTCATTGGTTACACATGACCACCAATTAGACACTTGAACTATGACTCAACATTTAACAAGTTATTTAGAATTAGTGAAAATTAAGTCAGAAAGTAGTTCTGCACAGGTATCGTGTTTTCAGTGCTGATACTGAATCCGAGTACAAATCAAATTATTGTCTGATACCGAGTACCGATTTAATCCATTGCTCTAAGTGAACAGTGCTGGACACTTACAGACCATTAGTTTATGCTGAGTGGCCAGAATGATCGGGACAGAATTGGGTTTTTTTTCCCGAATCATTAAAGCAGTACAAGGTTCTGTGTACCAAAAATGCAGTAAATCAGGCCATTCTTGCTTTTATTTATGATATGAAACTTTTGGCTTTTGGAAGGAGTACTTTGAGGGGTTGATGAATGAAGAAAATGAGAGAGAGAGAGAAAGTTGGATGATGTGGGGCTAGTGAATCAGGAAGTGCAGTGGATTAGTGAGGGCAGCTATGAAGAGGATGAAGAGTGGAACGGCAGTTGGTCCTGATGACATACCTGCGGAGGCATGGAGGTGTTTAGGAGAGATGACAGTGGGGTTTTTAACTAGATTGTTTATCACAATCTTGGAAAGTGAGAAGATGCCTGAGGAGTGGAGAAGAAGCATACTGGTACCGATTTTCAAGAACAAGGATGATGTGCAGAACTGTAGCAGCTGCAGAGGTATAGAGTTGATCAGCCACAGCATGAAGATATGGGAAAGAGTAATAGAAGCTAGGTTAAGAGGAGCGGTGGTGATCAGCGAGCAGCAGTATGGTTTCCTGCCACGAAAGGGCACCACAGATGTGATGTTTGCTTTGAGAATGTTGATTGAGAAGTATAGAGAAGGTCAGAAGGAGTTACGTTGTGTCTTTGTGGATTTAGAGAAAGCATATGACAGGGTGCCAAGAGAGGAGGTGTGGTATTGTATGAGGAAGTCAGGAGTTGCAGAGAAGTATGTAGGAGTGGTGCAGGATATGTATGAGGGAAGTGTGACAATGGTGAGGTGTGTGGTTGGAGTGACAGATGGGTTCAAGGTGGAGGTGGGATTACATCAAGGATCGGCTCTGAGCCCTTTCTTGTTTGCAGTGGTGACGGACAGGTTGACATACGAGATCAGGCAGGAGTCTCCGTGGACGATGATGTTCGCGGATGACATTGTGATCTGTAGTGAGAGTAGGGAGCAGGTGGAGGAGAGCCTGGAGAGGTGGAGGTATGCACTGGAGAGAAGAGGAATGAAAGACAGTAGGAACAAGACAGAATACCAATGCGTGAACCAGAGGGAGAACAACAGAATGGTGAGGATGCAAGGAGTGGAGGTGATGAAGGCCTATGAGTTAAAATACTTGGGGTCGACTGTCCAAAGTAACGGGGAGTGCAGCAGAGAGGTGAAGAAGAGAGTGCAGGCAGGGTGGAGTGGGTGGAGAAGAGTGTCAGGGGTGATTTGTGACAGAAGGCTACCAGCAAGAGTTAAAGGGAAGGTTTGGAGACAGTGGCACTGATGAAAAGACAGGAGGTGGAGCTGGAGGTGGCTGAGGTGAAGATGATAAGATTTTCACTGGGAGTGATGAAGAAGGACAGGATTAGGAATGAGTACATTAGAGGGACAGCTCAGGTTGGATGGTTTGGAGGCAAAGCAAGAGAGACAAGATGGAGATGGTTTGGACATGTGTGGAGGAGAGATGCTGGGTATACTGGGAGAAGGATGCTGAATATGGAGCTGCCGGGGAAGAGGAGAAGAGGAAGGCCAAAGAGGAGGTTTATGGATGTGGTGAGGGAGGACATGCAGGTGGCTGGTGTGACAGAGGAAGACGCAGAGGACAGGAAGAAGATGGAAACGGATG
>NC_079216.1:6353950-6378950 GCF_029633865.1 Lampris incognitus | reverse complement strand
CCTCATGTTGGTTTGTTTTATAGCTGATTTATCCTCATGTTGCTTTGTTTTATAGCCTGATTTATCCTCATGTTTGTTTGTTTTATAGCTGATTTATCCTCATGTTGGTTTGTTTTATAGCTGATTTATCCTCATGTTGGTTTGTTTTATAGCTGATTTATCGTAATCTTTGTTTGGGATGCAGTGCTGACCTGAGGTTGGTTGGTCTTAGTATTTGTTAAAGGGTTAGTGAGTCTCAAAGCCAGCTGTCTGTCTGTCTGTCTATCTATCTATCTATCTATCTATCTATCTATCTATCTATCTATCTATCTATCTATCTATCTATCTATCTATCTATCTATCTATCTATCTATCTATCTATTCTATCTATCTATCTATCTATCTATCTATCTATCTATCTGTCTGTCTGTCTGTCTGTCTGTCTGTCTGTCTGTCTGTCTGTCTGTCTGTCTGTCTATCTATCTATCTATCTATCTATCTATCTATCTACCCATCATTTATGCATCTATCTACTTGTGTGCAGATAGATGTAGATCTTGTTTGTGTGTGTGTGTGTGTGTGGGGATAGATACTGAACCTCATTAATATCCTAGCTGCGTATATCCTAGCTCTCATGTGGGGTGCAGGGTGTGGGGTGCAGGGTGCGGGGTGCGGGGTGCAGGGTGCAGGGTGGGAGGAGCTGTGCACCGGGGACCAGCTGGGATTGTGGAGCCTCTCTGAAGGCTGCACACACAAGTGGGCTCTGAGAAGGCTCTGCATTTGAACCAGCACACCTACCAGACGCAGAGATGTGTGCTGCTGACGCAGTTGTGAGTCTTCTCTGTCATCGGCGCAGCGCGGGCGGCGGCGGCGGCGGCGGGCTCATGTTCACGCTCAGGTCGGCGGTGGCAGAAAATAGACCCGTCACCACGCACGTACCACGGGAGCTCCCGTTAGCACCGATGCATGGCGAGATGTGTTTAGATTAAACACTAGCACACGCGCCAGAGGTGGTTTGTGATGATGCCGTTTGTTTTTGTTGTTCTTTTCGAGGCGAAACAGAAAACCTGCTTCGCCTTTCGGTTTCGTGAAGCCCTCCACCACTTGTAGGAGTTTGTGTTTCGATTTCAGAGCCAAAGGCTATACCGAGCCTATGTTTGGGGATTTATCAGCACAGCATTCCGGTCGACGACGCCATCTGGGCCCCAGGCTCCTCGCTCTCGCACGCACACACGTATGCACACACAGATGCAAACACAAAGTGCTGGAGCGGCTCATTTGGGTTGTGCAAAAGCGTCTTGGCCATCAGGGAGCACGAGCTGACTGGACCCCCCCCCCCCTTTCTCCTCAACTGTACCCGGCCAATTACCCCACTCTTCCGAGCCGTCCCGGTCGCTGCTCCACCCCCTCTGCTGATCCGGGGAGGGCTGCAGACTACCACACGCCTCCTCCCGTACATGTGGAGTCGCCAGCCGCTTCTTTTCACCTGACAGTGAGGAGTTTCACCGTAGGGGGGGGGGGGGGGTCACGCTATTCCCTGAGCAGGCGCCCCAACCGACCAGAGGAGGCGCTAGTGCAGTGACCAGGACACATACCCACATCCGGCTTTCCCACCCGCAGACACGGCCATTCATGTCTGTAGGGACGCCCGACCCAGCCGGAGGTAACACGGGGATTTGAACGCGCGATCCCTGTGTTGGTAGGCAACGGAATAGACCGCTACACTACCCGGACATCCATGAGCTGACTGGTTAATGGAGACACAACAGCAGCAGGAGTGACAGTTTTGCAGAAGAGTAAATGGCTGGATGAATGATAGGTGGATGGATGGATGGATGGACGGATGGATGGATGGATGGATGGATGGATGGATGGATGGATGGATGGACGGACATTTGTACTGAACGGTGTACAGATACGGATGAAAGGGTGGATGATGGATAGATGGCGGAGGGCTGGATTTAGGATGAAAGGTTGGATGAAAGGAAGGAGCTGGGCAGGAAGTGAGCGCAAAAAAGAGTCATTGTGACGCGTTTGACTTCAGGCCCTGCGAGTCATGGGAGCGTTGTGGTTCTACTCGAGGCATCGCAGAAATGGATGAAGAACAGCATGTGTGTATTGTGTGTGTGTGTGTGTGTGTGTGTGTGTGAGGATATGTAACTGTTCTGACATCCTCATAGAATGTGTTGCTTCGAGCTTTTATTTTAACGGATGGGGGGACGCGTGTGGTCTGAGGTCAGACTTGGCGCTGCGGTTGGCTGAAGTTCTTTCGTTGTTTGAAAAGATTTTGCTAACACTTTCTATGAAGCTTGCATCTATAACACCCTATAAGCATCTATAACGCCTTATAAGCATCTATTGCATCTGTAACACCCATACTTTCCTATAATGACTAACGGCTGTGGCTGAAGACTGTGACATAGCACTGAAGTCTCATTATGCATCTCTGCAAAACTTCAGCAAAACAAGTTGGCTATGATGCATTATGACATTTGACCGATAAGACAGGCTAATGATGACATTTATAATGCATAAATCCGTTTTAAATTGACATAGTGTATCATAAAGGTGGTTGTGAGGGCGTATACATGGTTATAATGAATCTTACACTGACTGATAGCTGCACTTAAAGGGCGTTATAGATGCTTGTAGGGCGTTATAGATGCTTATAGGGCGTTATAGATGCTTATAGGGCGTTATAGATGCTTATAGGGCGTTATAGATGCAAGCTTCATAGAAAGTGTCACCAAGATTTTCTTTGCGGATGAGAATAATGAAGGCTGGATAAACAAAGTCGGGGTCGAGTGGGTTCTGGCGTTGTTGCAGAGTGTGGTGCAGGTGAGGGCAGGGTGCATGCAGAGCGAGAGAGGAATGTTGCAGAACAGCAGGGCGCTCTCTGTCACTGATGTCGGGGACCAGAACCGTGTCAGCGAGCCTTTCATGATGCTCGCTGACACCCCCAGTCTGTTTGAACAAGCTCTGTCAATACATGGGCACACTGTGTGTGTGTGTGTGTTTAAATGAATGAACGGATGAATCAGAGAATCACACATTTTGCCAACACGCTGCAGTGTGCTTGACTCGAACACTTAAAAAGTCATAGAATATCTACACGGGGGGAGAAACACACCTGCAGTATACATGAGGGGTTGAACGACATGTTTTGGTTTTTGGTTTTTCCACGACCGATACCGATAACGTTATGGGGGCCGATGGCCGATATTTGGGGGCCGATATTCGGTTGCAGTTAATATTAAAAAAAAAATTGTGGCAAAAACATACAGCAACATGAGGCGTCCGGGTAGCGTAGCGGTCTATTCCGTTGCCTACCAACACGGGGATCGCGCGTTCGAATCCCCGTGTTACCTCCGGCTTGGTCGGGCGTCCCTGCAGACACAATTGCCGTGTGTGTGGGTGGGAAGCCGGATGTGGGTATGTGTCCTGGTCGCTGCACTAGCGCCTCCTCTGGTCGGTCAGGGCGCCTGTTCGGGGGGGGGGGACTCGGGGGAATAGCGTGATCCTCCCGCGCGCTACGTCCCCCTGGTGAAACTCCTCACTGTCAGGTGAAAAGATGCAGCCGGCGACTCCACATGTATGGGAGGAGGCATGAGGGGGTGGAGCAGCGAGCGGGACGGCTGGGAAGAGTGGGGTGATTGGCCGGATACAACCGGGGGGGAAAAGCGGGGGAAAGAATATAGAATAAAATACACCCAAACTAAACCTGCACACGTGTGTGTAGAGGTGCGTATGAATGGGAGGGGAGGTGCATGTGTGAACACGTATGTAAGTGAGGGTGCTTGTGGACTGGATATATAGATGTAAATAGGTGGGTGGGTGGGCGGGGGGGGCTTGGTGCTGGTGTTAGTGCCGACCTTGGTTGATTCGGTGTTTGTTGTGTGTGTGTGTGTGTGTGTGTGTGTGTGTGTGTGTGTCTATGCCCTGCAGGTGTGATTGCGTGACTCACATTGTTTCTATTGTTGTCGCTGGAAGAGTCACTCTGACTCTGACGAAGCAGTAGAGGGTGGGAGAGCGAGAGGGAGGGAGCGAGAGAGAGGGGAGGGAGCGAGAGAGAGAGGGAGGGAGCGAGAGAGAGGGGAGGGAGCGAGAGAGAGAGAGAGCGAGGGAGCGAGAGAGAGAGGGAGGGAGCGAGAGAGAGGGGAGGGAGCGAGAGAGAGTGAGAGAGAGAGAGGGAGGGAGCGAGAGAGAGTGAGAAAGAGAGAGGGAGGGAGCGAGAGAGGGGGGGAGCGAGAAGAGAGTGAGAGAGAGGGAGGGAGTGAGAGAGAGTGAGAAAGAGAGAGGAGGGAGTGAGAGAGAGGGGGAGGGAGCGAGAGAGAGGGAGGGAGCGAGAGAGAGTGAGAAAGAGAGAGGGAGGGAGCGAGAGAGAGTGAGAAAGAGAGAGGGAGGGAGTGAGAGAGGGGGGGAGCGAGAGAGAGTGAGAGAGAGGGAGGGAGTGAGAGAGAGTGAGAAAGAGAGAGGGAGGGAGGGAGAGAGAGTGAGAAAGAGAGAGGGAGGGAGTGAGAGAGAGGGGGGAGCGAGAGAGACTGAGAAAGAGAGAGGGAGGGAGGGAGTGAGAGAGAGCGAGGGAGTGAGAGAGAGGGGGGAGCGAGAGAGACTGAGAAAGAGAGAGGGAGGGAGGGAGTGAGAGAGAGCAAGGGAGTGAGAGAGGGGGGGAGCGAGAGAGTGAGAGAGAGGGGGGAGCGAGAGAGACTGAGAAAGAGAGAGGAGGGAGTGAGAGAGAGCGAGGGAGTGAGAGAGGGGGGGAGTGAGAGAGAGCGAGGGAGTGAGAGAGGGGGGGAGCGAGAGAGAGCGAGGGAGTGAGAGAGAGGGGGGGGAGCGAGAGAGAGGGGGAGGGAGCGAGAGAGAGTGAGAAAGAGAGAGGGAGGGGGGGGAGGGAGCGAGAGAGAGCAAGGGAGAGGGAGCAAGAGGGAGGGAGGGTGAGAGGAAGAGGGAGAGAGAGGGGGAGAGAGGGAGCAAGAGAGAGAGAGAGAAGGGGTGTCACATGTAGGAGCAGGAGGGAATGATTGACAAATCAGTGCCAACCCCTGCCGTTATCCAGTGACTGGAATGAGTGGCGAAAACACACACACACACACACACACACACACACAGCAGACACACACACACACACAGTATGTGGCAGCATCCCCGTCCTCTCGTCTCTGCTCTCGTGGTCCACCTGGGACCGGTTGAAATCCAGGTTACTGGACACGTCCCAACACAGTCTGAAGACAACGCAGCCCCCTACCTTCCCTTCCCTGTGACCACCTTACACCACCCGCGCACCACCCTTTCTCAAACCAGAACTGCACGTCAGGGAACAAAAGGGAGAGAAGAGAAAGAGAAGTTTTGTTAATAAGAGAAAAAAGAATAATAGGTATCCAGCAAAAGGAGGGGGTGGGGAAAGGGAACTGCTGAGATTGCTGTCTGCGTATCGGACTGTGTGCAGACCGAGAGCCGGGCCTGTTTAATGGAGAAGGCAACAGCGGCGGAGCCATGGAGCCATGGAGCCAGGCAGCAGCCATCACACAGACAGCACAGTCTAGACTAGCCTATGTCCTCCACCATCATCTGTGGCCACACACACACACACACACACACACACACACACTGACCTACACGAGCGCTGTGCAACTCCTGTCAGGCCCAGCCATTCCACAGCATGACAAAAAGTAATGAGGCGTAGTGAGGAGCTAGCTAGCGTCCTCCCCCCTCCCCCACCTCTCTGTCTTCCTCCTCCCCCGCTTTCCCCTTTTAGTTCCTTTCATTTGGAGTCTCTCGTTAGAATCTTGTCTTGTTCATTATGAAAGCGTTTATCTCGCTCTCTCTCTTGTTCTGTCTGTGCTCGTAATGCTATCCATCCATCCATCCATCCATCCATCCATCCATCCATCCATCCATCCAAACACACACACTACATGCATGCACACACACACTACATGCATACACACACACACAGTACATGCATGCACACACACACACAGTACATGCATGCACACACACACTACATGCATGCACACACACACACACACACGTACACACATACTTACAATATTGGCTTTTATCGCCCCTGCCTTCTCTCACTGTTAACTAGGGGGCTTTTTTGGAGGTGTGTATGTGTGCATAAATGTGTAAGCGGCATGCCGTCATCAATTTCAAAAACCAGAACCTGCAGCAGTCAACCCGGAGCTCCCCCGGTGTCTCGTGTCTCACACGGTATCGCCACGTGGTAATGCTCGACACGACCCGCCGTGTCGGTGCCAATCCAGTGCAGCTAATTAGCGACAGAAAGCACCGAGTGAAGTAAGCAGCGTGAACAAGACACCCCCCCCCCCGCCCCCGGTTTGTCTTAACGTGTCAGGGTGATCGCCATGGAAACGCCCCGAAGAGCCATCATCATGCGATCCGGTCTTGGTCACCAGATCCGATCCGCTGCGGGTGACTCAGCGAGGTGGGGGTTGGGGGGTGGGGGGGCGTCAGAAAGGTCGCGGTGGGGTCACAGTGGGCGTTAATGGGTTAAAAAAAATCAACACAGTGAGTCATTCGGTGGCGAGTTATTATACCAAAACATGTGGGAAGGAATGTAAAAATATCCTTATGTTGATGTCCTGCGGTCGAAGGTTCGAATGTGTGCTTTCTGCTTCGGCGCAGACACACAGTTTAACAACCCATCAGTAATAGTTATGATTTACTGCTAGTAATGGTCAGCAGTCAACAGAACAGGATAATAACGAACGTTGTGAAATGGCAACATAGTGTCAAGAAAATGGAACAGCGTCGCAGAAGCAGAGACGTGGCGGCCCCGTTGTGAGCAAGTAATTGTTATTTCCCCGCTGTGGACGAATCGGATCGATTTTGGTCAAAAATGTGAGCTAAATCTGACCCAGAATCAACGTCCCGAACCGCAACTTTGGGCACGCGGACGAATGGGAAAACTACCGGATTCCCAGGGCGTCGAGCAAGACGATCCCTTCAATGGCTGTGCGTGTGCGCGTGTGTCCAGCACTCCCTATCCCTGTTGATTCAGTATGTTTACATGTGCAGCATTCCAGTCCTTCCTGCGGGGCACTGGCCACCCCATCTCTCCCTCTCTCTCTCTCTCTCTCTCTCTCTCTCTCTCTCTCTCTCTCTCTCTCTCTCTCTCTCTCTACCTCTTCCCCTCTCTTTCTTCGTTCCACCTTTCCTTGTCGCTCATCCGGTGTTTGATTCCGTCAAGTCGTTTTCGGTTTCTCGGCCGCAACGTGATCTCAGGTGTCGTCCGACGGCCCTGGTCTGACTCATTAGTCTTAGTGGCGAGTCTGTTTTGTGCCCAGCGCGCCTGGGCGAGGCGTCACCGTCAAACCCACAGTTTCGTTAAAACCGCAGAAAACAATCGAGTCATGCGCGCTGCGATGCTGCGCACCAATGGGAACAAACCGGGAACCGGTAGCGTGGAAACGTAATTAACGAAACATAGCGTAACGTGCACGGATGAGTAGACACGCCGGCCGCTGGCTGGAGGGGTCTGACCCTTTAGTCCAGCGTAGGGGTCCTCAATAGGCGGCCCGCGGGCCACGTCCGGCCCGTGACGGGTTGATTTATGGTCCGCGAGAATTTTTGGAGAAATGCCAGAAGGAAGATTTTTTTTTATTTCCCTACCAAAAATTTTTTTTTTAAATTAATTTCTTAGTAAAAGTAAGGCTAGTAATATATCGAAAAATAGATGAAAAATCTCTGTTTAAATTATAACACCTGCAACGTATCGACACCGAAACAAATTAACGAACAACATGCTGCTGGAGGTTGAGTGGCCCGTGGTTTTAAAAGTGGCCCTAAAAGTGGCCCGCTAGGAAAAGTAATTGGGGACCCCTGGTCTAGCGGCTAGCGTTGCCCCCTGCGGTGCGGGCGACACGGGTTCGCCCCCTGGCCGCGGCCGCGCCGCCCCCCCCCCCCCCCCGAACCCGCCACATTGGCGTCAGAAGTGGGATGGAGCGACCGGAAGCGCATGCGCCCTGAGGCGTGAAGGAGCTGATATGCCTAAACGCGGGGACGCGCTTCCCGAAGGAGGGGGGTAGTGTAACGTGCATGGATAAGCAGGCACGTTGGTCCTTGACTAACGGGTCGGACCCTTTAGTCGACTGGTTAACGTTGTCGCTTGCGGCGCGGGAGACACAGGTTTGCGTCCCGGCCGTGGCGACGGTCTCCCAGACTGCCCCCCCGGATTTGCCACAATAGTTAAGCCATCGACTTCGCCTGACTACAAACCCTGCCGAGTGTCTTTTGTGCAGCAATCTATGTCCTGGCAGAGTAAGACGATATAAATGTGGATGGTGTGACGCCGCTAAAACGCTCGCTTCCGCCACTGCGCACTCTACCTAGCAACCGCCCCGTCAGAGGGCCGCGCCACCAACGTATTTTTTGCTATTGGTCGACGGCGCAAATTCCGGTGTCAAAGTTCACCGAAGTTGAACTCGCCGTCGTGCTGGCGTGACCGGGCCGAAGAGCGAGGTAGGCTAATTCGAAGGGGATAGTAATCTTAAATAAAAGTGACGTGTTTATTTTTTGTTTTCAGTTGTTCGGGTTAGCTGTTAGCTAAGCCGACGTTAGCATGCCTTAACTGTGTAAACTACTACTAAGACACGTTAGCCCCTAGCTCAGTGTTTCTCAACCGGGGGTCCGCGGACCCCTAGTGGTCCGTGGTGTAATTGCAAGGGGTCCGTGAAAATAAAATATCTTTAAAAAAAAAGATCCTATGACATTTATAGAAATAGGATTATTTTACTCAAATGTGACTGAGACCTTTATCTACCTAAACTATAAAGGGTAACAGGACTTTTTTCTCTAATTACATCTGTTTCACAACTGTAATCTATTGTATTTTAATAAGAGATCTCGCTCCCGTTTGCATTGTTAAAAGTTACTGCATAAAAAGTCTGTTGTTACATATATCTGAAAGTTACTGAATACATATTCTGTTTTGTTACATATATCTGAAAGTTACTGAATACATATTCTGTTTTGTTACATATATCTGAAAGTTACTGAATACATATTCTGTTTTGTTACATATATCTGAAAGTTACTGCATAAGAATTCTGTTTTGTTAACTATATCTAAGTTACAACTGAAAGCTCTTATTTTTGCCCCAAAGAGTGGATAAATGCTATAATGCAATTTAAAATGCAGTTTCTACTGTTTCTACAAATTGCAACCCCCCTCCCCCAAGATCAGGTGGAGGGGTCCTCAGGGTAGATCAAAAATACGCAGGGGGTCCAGGACCCCAAAAAGGTTGAGAACCACTGCCCTAGCTAACGGGTCTGACCCTTTAGCCGAGCGGTTAGTGATGTCGCCTTGTGGTGCAGTACACCCCGTATCGAATCCCGCACCGGGCAAGAAATTAACCGGTTACATCGTTATCATTCACCGGTGACGTCAGCAAGTAATAGCTAGGCAGCGTGCGACAAGTGGCACGTATTCAAATGAGGAACGCTTCACAGTAACACAGGGTACTTGGGGTTATTGAGGTGCACAGTATGTGGACCTGATGTACCTGAACCCTGTTGAGGGAACACAATAGAGAACAAGTTTGTAGTTTGTTCCCTTCATTCTGTAATTTCCTGTGACCCTCCTACCAGTGCGTGTTCTCTCTACATCCGGCTTTTCAGTGACGGCGGTTTGTCAGATAGATTTAATGCAGGAAGGGCTGGGGGGGGGGGTTGAAAGACGGGGCAGAAGTAAAGATTTTTGGGGTAGAAGATAAGAGGAGCTGAGCTATGTGGCAGAACAACCGGCATGGGAGAGCGATCTCCCCACGGGGGAGTCAAAGAGAAAAAAACAAGATGGTGAAGTCCTGGGAAAATGGAGAGAGAGAGAGAGAGAGAGAGAGAGAGAGAGAGAGAGAGAGAGAGAGAGAGAGAGAGAGAGAGGAACAGACAGATCAGTGCAGACTCACACTGTGTACAATATAGAGCGACTGAATAGTATACAGTGAATAGTGTTCGGTTTATAATATGGTATAGTGTGTAGTGTACAATGTACAGTATAGTTTGGTGTACTGCGTACTGTACAGTGTACAGTATAGTTTGGTGTACTTTACACTGTACAGTGTACAGTGTACAGTATAGTTTGGTGTACTGCGTACTGTACAGTGTACAGTATAGTTTGGTGTACTGTGTCCTGTACAGTGTACAGTGTAGTTTGGTGTACTGTACAGTGTACAGTATATTTTGGTGTACTGTGTCCTGTACAGTGTACAGTGTAGTTTGGTGTAGTGTACAGTGTACAGTATAGTTTGGTGTACTGTGTAGTGTACAGTATAGTTTGGTGTACTGTGTACTGTACAGTGTACAGTGTAGTTTGGTATAGTGTACAGTATAGTTTGGTGTACTGTGTAGTGTACAGTGTACAGTATAGTTTGGTGTACTGTGTAGTGTACAGTGTACAGTATAGTTTGGTGTAGTGTACAGTATAGTTTGGTGTACTGTGTAGTGTACAGTATAGTTTGGTGTACTGTGTAGTGTACAGTGTACAGGGCAGGGTAACGCTGGGTCATCACTAGTCTCTGCTGATCGTTTTGTTGCACTCAAGTACTGGAATGATAATGACCTGTTTTTGTTTACGAGTGCAGCGACTGTGTGTGTGTGTGTGTGTGTGTGTGTGTGTGTGTGTGTGTGTGTGTGTATGTGTGTGTGTGTGTGTGTGTGTTTGAGTGTGAGTGCATTTTTCTATGTACACACAGTACTTTGTTTGTGTCTGTGTACAGTAGTGTGTGTGGATCTATGTATTGATTGGGGTGTGTTGCCCCCCCCCCCCGAGGTGAATTGGTTGTTATTGCACAATGAGCGCTCACTTGGGGGGGGGGGTTACATTAAGCTCGCAGGCACACACACACACACAACGCACACACACACACACACAACGCACACACACACACAGATGCCTAACCTGTTATTAACCTCGTAGGACAAAGGTTTTAGTTTGTTTGTTTTGTGAACCAGGGCAGCCCTAAGTGGGCGGGGTTTATTGAGCAGTGAATAATTAGGTTGTTTTTTGTGTGGGTGGGGTTTATTCAGCCTGTGACACAGTTCAAGTCATAGAGAGATTTGTCTCCGTAGCCGAAGAGAAACTACATGTCGCCCTTCAGCCCAGCGAGAAAACCTCCAGCAATGAAAGTAACATGGAGCGTTAACTTCAGGCTGGTTTTACCATTAGTTGATTATCATCATCATCCTCATCATTATTGTTATTAATAATCTACATCAAACACTGTATGGGATAAATACACACATCACACTGTACCAAACAGTATTTTGAATCCTTTGTGTCACAGGGGAAATAGCAACTATCTGTTGAAGTTGAATATACAGTGAATACTGAATGTGGTACTAATGATACTCGGTATTCTCCTTATATTACACATGATTACTATTTATCCCTGCGACACAAAGGATGGCATGAAATACTTGTGTTTGGTACGGCGATGTGTATGTTTATCGCATACGGTTGTATTAAATACACATAGTAATAACAAGGAAGCCAACTACAGAGATAGAGACCCTATTATACTCACACATTACTGTAATTATCCCTCATCATAGTTTGGTTGTACCTCTTTCTCGTACATTAGTTGGTTATTTCTGCACAATTGAATGGCCTGTCGTTGAAAGCGTTGCTGAATAATGTGTTTAAAAACACGCAGCGCTGAAAAAAGCTTGGGAACGAAGCAGATCACAAAGAATGCAGTGTGGGATAAAATATACATTTACCCTCACCACTGTCACCCTAGACGTCAGGACACTCAGGTCAAACAGGCCTAGCTGAAAACCTAGCGTATGGCTGGGCCGCGACTACGCTTGTTAAGTGGCTGTTTTTGACGACGGAGTAGAAAACTGTTCGCGCGGCCAATGGGGAAACGCCGACTCGGCTGTCCAACCAATGGTGATACTCCGTCACTCACTCACGGGCAACCACATGTGTAGGGGAGGCCCCGCTGTTGCCATCCGACCAAAAGCACCGCCAGTAACACCAGTCAAATACACCGTCAAAGCTGCCTGCGGATTGGGGGAGTCCGGGTGGCATGGCGGTCTGTTCCGTTGGCTACCAACATGGGGACCGCCGGTTCGAATCCCCGTGTTACCTCCGACTAGGTCGGGCGTCCCTACGGAAACAACTGGCCGTGTCTGCGGGTGGGAAGCCGGATGTGGGTATGTATCCTGGTCGCTGCACTAGCGCCTCCTCTGGTTGACGGGGGGCACTTGTTCGGGGAGGGGAGGGAATAGCGTGATCCTCCCACGCGCTACGTCCCCCTGGTGAAACTCCTCACTGTCAGGTGAAAAGAAGCGGCTGGCGACTCCACATGTATGGGAGGAGGCGTGTGGTAGTCTGCAGCCCTCCCCGGATCGGCAGAGGGGGTGGAGCAGTGACCGGGACGGCTCGGGTGGGGGTGGGGATGGCTGCACGAGAGTGATGATGTTGCTCAAGAATAGATAGATAAATGATGTTTCTGCTATTCGGGAGTATTTTTTGTTCGTTTGACGTGACCATTTCTGCGTCTCCGAATCGGGTAACCGGCTCACCCCAAGGATACACCCGTGTGTGTGTGTGTGTCTGTGAGAGAGAGAGAGAGAGAGAGAGAGAGAGAGAGAGAGAGAGAGAGAGAGAGAGAGAGAGTTGGTTGTGTATGTGCTTGGGCCCGTATCCCTGGACACGCTCCAGTGGGCGTTGTGAGGAAGCTTTAGCAGGCGGGTGTCAGTGGGTCACCTGACCAGGCTGGAATTCTGGGTTCGGCCGCCGTCTTCCCACCTACGCCGTGTCTGCACAGACAGCGGCGGCGATCGAACAGCAGAAAGAGGCGCTATCCCTATCCGTCATCCATCGTTGGGGGGGTGGGGGGTCCCCTCCATCTGTCTGTCCGTCCATATGTCTGTCTGCCCTTCCGTCCCGCTGGAGCGTAGCTCGCCTCAGCCCCGAAAGAAGAGATGGAGTCTTGCTCTGAGCGCGCTCCGGCTGCGTCACCGAGCGCTGCGAAACAGGTAGACCACGAAAGAGAGGAGAGCGGGAGGGCAGTGTGTCGGTCTTCGTCTGACAGGGCTAATTGTGTTGTGTGTGTGTGTGTGTGTGTGTGTGTTTGTGTGTCCTGGGTCAATCTGGACTCTCCGTGAATGCAGAATTACCTAGAAATTGGAGTTGAGTCCAGTCACAACCCAGCCACAGTAACAAAGCGGCATTCGCGCAGTGTGTTTTCATTTTAAGAGCAGTAATGCTCCTCCTGTGCAAGACGGTTGTTATTATTGTTATAATAATGCTCTTTGCTTAAGCACGGGCCAGATTTCATTGTGTATTTCGTCTCTCCCTGTGACCGACAGGGTCGCCGTTCCCCCACGCCGGCTGTGAGGCAGTGATATATAGACATCTTATTAGTGGCCCGCTCGCTTGGGTCGGCGGTGATTAATGGGCCGGGTTTAGTGTCTGTGTCTGAAAACTCATAACATGATGCTCATTTCAGGAGGCTTACCGCTGCCTTGCCCAAAATAGCTCCTACATGCTATCAGCACAACAGCTAACGGTTAACCAGCAGTTAGCAGGTTGGCAAAGGATTGTGGGTAACGAATGAGGCTTTTTCAAGTTTGCTCAGATTAAAATAGTGTTTTTTTTTATTTTACACACATGGTAAAACATAATTTTACTCACTATAGGGTTCCTGTTGTTGGAGCCTTTGAGCAAGGCAGGTATTGGAAAATCAAAGGTTAGATCCTGTATATTTATTTTATCTATCCATTTCCTTCTCTCCTGACTGCCCCTCTGCCGATCCAGGGAGGGCTGCAGACTACCACATGTCTCCTCCCATACATGTGGAGTCGCCAGCCGCCTCTTCTCACCTGACAGTGAGGAGTTTCACCAGGGGGACGTAGCGCGTGGGAGGATCACGCTGTTCCCCTTCAGGAACCCTGACTGACCAGAGGAGGCGCTAGTGCAGCGACCGGGACACGTACCCACATCCGGCTTCCGACCCGCAGACACGGCCAATTGTGTCTGTAGGGACGCCCGACCAAGCCCGACGTAACACAGGGATTCGAACTGGCGATCCCCATGTTGGTAGGCAACGGAATAGACCGCTACGCCACCCAGACGCCCCGATGATAATATTATCTTTAAAGTACATTTCCTGAAGGAAAAATGTGGACTAGCTGAATTTTGTCAAGGTAGACGGACAAACAGGCCACTTATATAATGCGGCTATCCCCCGTTAAAGAATGCAACAACAAAACAGTTTACAAAAGTCAAATATATTAGCACGAATCCTAATGAGGCTGGACATTTTAGAGTTTGAAGGCTGAAGTACGTGGAGCTAGAAGGAGCAGCAGTGTGAGTGTGCGACATCCACTGATACTACAAAACCAAACCACCAAACAGTGAGGCTGCCGCAGACCGTCCATCTTCTGTCCGCTGAGACACTTCGGTCTCTGCTTAAATTTAAGGTCGGCATCCTCGGCCTTATGAGGAATCCCTGATCTGATCCGTCTGGATGGGTGGCAGCTGTGTGCGTGGGATGCGGTCCTTCACCCGTCCTACTTGGTTAGATGAGACGGTGGAGAAGCAAGGGGAGAATGTTGTGTTTTGTAGGATGTGCGTGTGTGTGTGTGTGTGTGCGTACGTGCGTATGGATATACAACCCTTCTCCATTTAATCGAGGGTTCGGTAGCCACCATGGGCGGATGTGACCCTCACAATGCCGAGCTTTGTGGAGGACTGACGTCATTGGAATGTATGGACGGAGAAAGGAATGAAAGAGTTGACTATGATGGAGGGCGCGCCGCTGTGCACGACACATCTGAGCGTGGATGACTTGTAACCCACCGGCCCTTGTGTGTAGTCGATATGACTATACTTGTTACCCACCGGCCCTGTGTGTAGTCGATATGACTATACTTGTACCCACCGGCCTTGTGTGTAGTCGATATGACTACCCTTGTACCCACCGGCCCTGTGTGTAGTCGATATGACTACCCTTGTACCCACCGGCCCTGTGTGTAGTCGATATGACTACCCTTGTACCCACCGGCCCTGTGTGTAGTCGATATGACTACACTTGTACCCACCGGCCCTGTGTGTAGTCGATATGACTACACTTGTTACCCACCGGCCCTGTGTGTAGTCGATATGACTATACTTGTACCCACCGGCCCTGTGTGTAGTCGATATGACTACACTTGTTACCCACCGGCCCTTGTGTGTAGTCGATATGACTACCCTTGTTACCCACCGGCCCTGTGTGTAGTCGATATGACTACCCTTGTTACCCACCGGCCCTTGTGTGTAGTCGATATGACTACACTTGTACCCACCGGCCCTGTGTGTAGTCGATATGACTATACTTGTACCCACCGGCCCTGTGTGTAGTCGATATGACTACACTTGTACCCACCGGCCCTGTGTGTAGTCGATATGACTATACTTGTACCCACCGGCCCTGTGTGTAGTCGATATGACTATACTTGTACCCACCGGCCCTGTGTGTAGTCGATATGACTACACTTGTACCCACCGGCCCTGTGTGTAGTCGATATGACTACACTTGTACCCACCGGCCCTGTGTGTAGTCGATATGACTACACTTGTTACCCACCGGCCTTGTGTGTAGTCGATATGACTATACTTGTTACCCACCGGCCCTGTGTGTAGTCGATATGACTATACTTGTACCCACCGGCCCTGTGTGTAGTCGATATGACTACACTTGTTACCCACCGGCCCTGTGTGTAGTCGATATGACTATACTTGTACCCACCGGCCCTGTGTGTAGTCGATATGACTACCCTTGTACCCACCGGCCCTGTGTGTAGTCGATATGACTACACTTGTACCCACCGGCCCTGTGTGTAGTCGATATGACTACACTTGTACCCACCGGCCTTGTGTGTAGTCGATATGACTACACTTGTACCCACCGGCCCTGTGTGTAGTCGATGTGACTATACTTGTTACCCACCGGCCCTGTGTGTAGTCGATATGACTACACTTGTTACCCACCGGCCCTGTGTGTAGTCGATATGACTACACTTGTTACCCACCGGCCCTGTGTGTAGTCGATATGACTACACTTGTTACCCACCGGCCCTGTGTGTAGTCGATATGACTACACTTGTTACCCACCGGCCCTGTGTGTAGTCGATATGACTACACTTGTTACCCACCGGCCCTGTGTGTAGTCGATATGACTACCCTTGTTACCCACCGGCCCTGTGTGTAGTCGATATGACTACACTTGTACCCACCGGCCCTGTGTGTAGTCGATATGACTACACTTGTACCCACCGGCCCTGTGTGTAGTCGATATGACTACACTTGTTACCCACCGGCCCTGTGTGTAGTCGATATGACTACACTTGTACCCACCGGCCCTGTGTGTAGTCGATATGACTACACTTGTTACCCACCGGCCTTGTGTGTAGTCGATATGACTACACTTGTACCCACCGGCCCTGTGTGTAGTCGATATGACTACACTTGTTACCCACCGGCCCTGTGTGTAGTCGATATGACTACACTTGTACCCACCGGCCTTGTGTGTAGTCGATATGACTATACTTGTTACCCACCGGCCCTGTGTGTAGTCGATATGACTACACTTGTACCCACCGGCCTTGTGTGTAGTCGATATGACTACACTTGTTACCCACCGGCCTTGTGTGTAGTCGATATGACTATACTTGTTACCCACCGGCCCTGTGTGTAGTCGATATGACTACACTTGTACCCACCGGCCCTGTGTGTAGTCGATATGACTACACTTGTTACCCACCGGCCTTGTGTGTAGTCGATATGACTACACTTGTTACCCACCGGCCCTGTGTGTAGTCGATATGACTACACTTGTACCCACCGGCCCTGTGTGTAGTCGATATGACTACACTTGTACCCACCGGCCCTGTGTGTAGTCGATATGACTACACTTGTACCCACCGGCCCTGTGTGTAGTCGATATGACTACCCTTGTACCCACCGGCCCTGTGTGTAGTCGATATGACTACACTTGTTACCCACCGGCCTTGTGTGTAGTCGATATGACTACCCTTGTACCCACCGGCCCTGTGTGTAGTCGATATGACTACACTTGTTACCCACCGGCCCTGTGTGTAGTCGATATGACTACCCTTGTACCCACCGGCCCTGTGTGTAGTCGATATGACTACCCTTGTTACCCACCGGCCCTGTGTGTAGTCGATATGACTACCCTTGTTACCCACCGGCCCTGTGTGTAGTCGATATGACTACCCTTGTTACCCACCGGCCCTGTGTGTAGTCGATATGACTACCCTTGTTACCCACCGGCCCTGTGTGTAGTCGATGTGACTACACTTGTACCCACCGGCCCTGTGTGTAGTCGATATGACTACCCTTGTACCCACCGGCCCTGTGTGTAGTCGATATGACTACACTTGTACCCACCGGCCCTGTGTGTAGTCGATATGACTACCCTTGTACCCACCGGCCCTGTGTGTAGTCGATATGACTACACTTGTACCCACCGGCCCTGTGTGTAGTCGATATGACTACACTTGTACCCACCGGCCCTGTGTGTAGTCGATATGACTACACTTGTACCCACCGGCCCTGTGTGTAGTCGATATGACTATACTTGTACCCACCGGCCCTGTGTGTAGTCGATATGACTACACTTGTACCCACCGGCCCTGTGTGTAGTCGATATGACTACACTTGTACCCACCGGCCTTGTGTGTAGTCGATATGACTATACTTGTACCCACCGGCCCTGTGTGTAGTCGATATGACTACACTTGTACCCACCGGCCCTGTGTGTAGTCGATATGACTATACTTGTTACCCACCGGCCTTGTGTGTAGTCGATATGACTACACTTGTACCCACCGGCCCTGTGTGTAGTCGATATGACTACCCTTGTTACCCACCGGCCCTGTGTGTAGTCGATATGACTACCCTTGTTACCCACCGGCCCTGTGTGTAGTCGATATGACTACCCTTGTTACCCACCGGCCCTGTGTGTAGTCGATGTGACTACACTTGTACCCACCGGCCCTGTGTGTAGTCGATATGACTACCCTTGTACCCACCGGCCCTGTGTGTAGTCGATATGACTACACTTGTACCCACCGGCCCTGTGTGTAGTCGATATGACTACCCTTGTACCCACCGGCCCTGTGTGTAGTCGATATGACTACACTTGTACCCACCGGCCCTGTGTGTAGTCGATATGACTACACTTGTACCCACCGGCCCTGTGTGTAGTCGATATGACTACACTTGTACCCACCGGCCCTGTGTGTAGTCGATATGACTACACTTGTACCCACCGGCCCTGTGTGTAGTCGATATGACTACACTTGTACCCACCGGCCTTGTGTGTAGTCGATATGACTATACTTGTACCCACCGGCCCTGTGTGTAGTCGATATGACTACACTTGTACCCACCGGCCCTGTGTGTAGTCGATATGACTATACTTGTTACCCACCGGCCTTGTGTGTAGTCGATATGACTACACTTGTACCCACCGGCCCTGTGTGTAGTCGATATGACTACACTTGTACCCACCGGCCTTGTGTGTAGTCGATATGACTACCCTTGTACCCACCGGCCCTGTGTGTAGTCGATAT
This sequence comes from Lampris incognitus, assembly GCF_029633865.1. Lineage (NCBI taxonomy): Eukaryota > Metazoa > Chordata > Actinopteri > Lampriformes > Lampridae > Lampris > Lampris incognitus. Next base: position 6,360,360 of record NC_079216.1, on the reverse strand, counting down.
GACTATACTTGTACCCACCGGCCTTGTGTGTAGTCGATATGACTACACTTGTACCCACCGGCCTTGTGTGTAGTCGATATGACTACCCTTGTACCCACCGGCCTTGTGTGTAGTCGATATGACTACATGGTGGTGCTGTTGAGAGTCAACCACGAGCCAGAGCCTACAGGCTTAATGGAAGACTTACCACGCAGAACTAGAGATGCACCCATTCACTTTGGTTCAGTTATGATCCAGTACCTGAATTTTGATATCTACCGATACGATACCGATACCAGAGCTATTTTTTCTTGAATATTATTTTTCATTATTGTTGTTGTTGTTGTTGGTATTATGTGCAGGCTTACATGAGGCTGTGGTAAACCTCATTTTCTTCTTATTAAAAGAGCAAAAAATATATACAAAAATGCATTAAATTGCAATGTATTCCAAAGCAAGATATTTGAACCGTAGTTTAAGTAGGCTTCACATACACCAAACAGCTGTAGGAGTGCATGTTGCCATGGCAACCCCTTTAATATTTTGCAACAGCTTGAACAAATCAGGTGCACAGCGATGCATAAAGGTAATGGGACTACTGGATATTTGTGTAGAGCTGTGTAATGACTAGTGGAATTTGTGTTACAACATTTTGGCTGTGGGCTTACAATTTCATTATTACATATTTATAATTCAATAAAAACACCTGACTGTGCAATCCGGATCGTTGCGGCAGGGCTCCAGAACAACTGTTCCACTGGTGCTACTACCAACTTTCCCAGTTGGTGGCCACCATCACATGATCACATGATTTGGTCCCACCTTCTTCTTTTTTTTTCCTATTTTCAATCACCGTCCTTGCATGTCGATGAACAGTATTAATTTGCATACCCTAGTTTTGCACTGATGTAAAGATTGACAGTGACTCGAGACTTGATATTTGCACACCCCCCCCCCTTTTTTTTTCCTCTCCCTAATTGTACCTGGCTGATCACTCCGCTCTCCTGGAATAGAGCGCTATGTTTCCCCGACGCCCCGATATTTGCAAAATATGATAGGCGGTTTGGATAATGGTTGGATGGATGGATGGATATGAAGTTTGAATTTCTTATTGACTGCTGACTGAGACTGCATATTATATATTTTATATATTGACTGCATATTATATATTTTATATATGATATATAGACTGTATATTATATATGTTATATATTATATATATTGATTATATATTGGTTTCAGTGACTGCTGAGAGAGGCTCCAGCATCGCGCCACCCCCGGGAGGATAAGCGGCGTGGATAATGGATGGATGGATGGATGGAATTTCATATTTTTAAGATTTGAATTTTGTGAACGGGAGTTCCTCGTTCGCCGTGTTCCAGGGATGGGCAGCCTGATCCAGAAGGGGCCGGTGTGGGTGCAGGTCTTTGTTCCAACCAAGCAGTTACACGTCTTGAGTCTACAAATCAAGGTCCTTAGCAAAGACTCTTGGTTGACTAATAGACTCGGGCGTGTAGCTGCTTGGTTTGAACAGACCTGCACCCACACGGGCCCTTTCTGGGTCGCGTTGCCCACCCCTGTTAGGCGGCGTTGAAGTCGACCATTTCGTTCCCCGTTGAGCGACTGCTCTCGTCTAACCGCTGAGAAGTAGCGAGGAGGGGCTTGGTGTTTGGGGTCATGCGTCGGTCTCTGCAGGTTTTGTGTTTCTTACTGTTGTGCAACTTCAAAGTTTCGACCTCAAACTGCGTAGCCGCGGTAACAGGTTTCGAATTGCCTGCCACGGACGGGGGGTCACGTTGCCCACAGTACACACACAGCATGGCGGTCCCCCTCGTACCACAACCACAGGTACCACGCCAGCCGCTGTGGTTGAAAGTAGTACCTTTTCTCCTTCGCTGGCTCGGTCGGTGTCTCCCTGCCTGCGCTTTCATCGCCGTTGCGTTTGAGTCAGAACCGCTTGTTGTCTCCCCCCTCCCCCCCCCCCCCAGCCGCCTCCTCTCGCTCCTCATTCTGCTTTTTGAATTAATCAGCTCTGGACCGCTTCGGTTTTGGACCAGGGTAGCAGCTGAATGGATTGTGGGGGATTTGGCAGATTTGCCAGTGTAATTCATCCGTTTGTGCCACTCGCACGAACGCGACCACGGGGAATTTACCTCGCACACTCCGAACGATGGCCGCCGTCCGGAGTCCTGGTGCGGCGTGTGTCAGGAACATCAGTCCGATATCCGAAGAGGGAATTACGTCAGTATCGGCACCCGATACCGATATAGGATCGGATCGGCCCCAACTCTGTGTAGAACACACAAATACACTTGATTATATGTTGTACACACACACACTCACACACACACACACACACACACACACACTTTCCAACAAGCCAACGCCACAATGCAAAATATCCTCTGTAAGCTTGTGTATGTGTGTGCACAGCGTGCAGACATGTCAGCCAGCTTCAACTGCTGTGTGTATTTGTGTGTGTGTATTTGTGTGTGTGTGTGTGTTGTTGTTCCCCATCAAGCCTGTTGACCCTGTTTCCCAATGCAGATTGTATTCAAAGTCAAGTGGTTCTGTCTTGTGTTCTCAGAGGAGAAGCTGACTCTGCCGTGCGTGCACAAATGTAAAGAGTGTGCGTTTTTGTGTATATGCATGTTGGTGTTTGTGCGTGCAACAGCGTGTGCTTAAGTGCGCATCTGTAGTGTTTTTGTATAGATCTTGTTGATAGGCTTTCGTTGTCTTTGTGTGACTTCTGTGTATGTGTGCTTGTGTGTGTGTGTGTGTGTGTGCGTGTGTGTGTGTGTGTGTGTGTGTGTGCTGTGCATAACATGTGGTCTGGCTGTGCAGTTCAGAGCATATAGATTGGTGTTGCTGGTCCCCGAGGCGCTGGGCTGAGTGTGTGTGCGCATTCATGTGTATGTCTCTTGATACATTTATTTATGGGAAGCTGTTGGGCTCAAACATGTGGCTCGGACACACCGCACGGAAACACAACACATCACAACCACTTCGACCGTGTGTAACATCTGTATTTACAAGACATCCCGGTCTTCTTTTTGCGACGCTTGTTATTCTGAGTGTGTTGCGGCGAGTGGCCAGGTTGGGTTGTGGCTCGGCGTTTTGCTTAAGGGCTCTCCGGCGCCGTTCTTGGCCGTCAGTCGACATACTGTGTTGCAGCATGGGTAGTAAAAATGGACTTGGCGTGATCCACGGGGGCAGATGGGCAGTTAGCCTCTTTAGAAGCACGGTGATAAAATGATAACGCTGAGTCTCTGTGGAGCCAAAATGGTGGCTCCGGGTTGCGTTGGAGCATCCCGTCGCTAGCTGTCATGGCTGGGAATGCTGCAGCAGTGCACACGGTGCAGCAAACGGCACTGTGCAACGGGCCGCCGGAGTGAAACTGGAGCCTCCAGAGCCATAATGGCAGCTTAGCATTGTTTGTGTGTGTGTGTGTGTGGGGGGGGGGGTGTTTCGTGGCACCCGGTGAAGTCAGGCTGCAGCTTGTAAATAGCAGTGAAATCTCGCCTCCCCACACAGACACCGGAGGAGAGGAGAGAATGAGTCAGTTGAGTCGGTTGTCCAGGCCGAGACGGAGAGAGGTGGGGATAGACGGATGATGAATCAATGAAAGGTGGAGGTTTTAAACCGTAGCGACGGTTAAGCGGCATTTAAAGGACATCCGCAGACAAACAAACAAAAATCCACGCCTCCGCATCCTAACGCCAAAAGTGCACGATGATGCTCTCGTTGCTAAGTAGTGCCTGTTACCCTGGCGATAAGGAGACGTGCTCGTCGATGACTCATCAAGGTTGAAAACTCTCTGCTCGATGACGCGGTAGCGTCGCTTTGCGAAATGTATGGTCAGTGACAGGCAGTTTCCATAGGCATGTGGTGAACTGTGCGCCACCCCTCACTTCCTGTTTTCTGATCGGCTGCATTGTTTATGAAAATATGAACAACAACGGCACATCCTGCTGTGTAATGTAGCATTATTCACATTTTTTTTAAGCTCGTTTGTACCTCTCTTCTCTGTTTTGATTCAAACTCTTTCACCTACACACACCACCGGAATACCTAAAACAAAAAGCATAAATACTCCATTTATATTATTTAATTTTCCCCCCCAAAATCTTTTAACCCCGTTGCAGGATCGGGCCCACTGCAGCCTCTCCTAACAGGTTTCTGTGCACATATCAATATAGCCTATAGGTGGAGTCTTTATAGTCCTTTATTATCACCGCAGCCATCCATCCATTATCCGAAGGGTGGCGGGGATGCTGGAGCCTATCCCAGCAGTCATCGGGTGGCAGGCGGGGAGACGCCCTGGACAGGCCACCCGGGCCGACTTACGCACACACACCCACACACATTCACACCTAGGGACAATTTAGTACGGCTGATTCACCTGACCTACATGTCTTTGGACTGTGGGAGGAAACCGGCGCCCCCGGAGGAAACAGACACGGAGAGAACATGCAAACGAGGACGACCCCCAAGGTTGGACTCACCGGGACTCGAACCCAGAGCCTTCTCGCTGTGAGGCGACCGCGCTAACCACCGTGCCGCCATCACCACAGCCTATACATTTTTGCATGTATACATCCATACACTCACAAACGGGTTGCAGGTACATCTACATGCTTCAAACATACACGATACGCAGTAGGACATGGTAGACACGAGGGTAGAGAAACACGTTTCAGCGGGGCATCTTGTTTACAGCGAATTATATGCATGGCTACCCGAATGTCCGCTATGCAGATGACACCAAACTTATATTCAGCTTTACATATTGTTATCAGAACACGTCGGTGGAGACTGGACACGGAGGTCTCGGCCGGTTAACCACAAAATAATCCTTACTCGCATCTGAAGGCACGCTGGAAAGTGTGTTCGCATCACTGTGCCACATCGTGCTTGTTATGTGCGCCATCGTTGTGTTTTCTCATTGTTTGTTTGGCTTTTGAGGAAAGGCCGGGCTGCTGGGAATCTCACAAGGAGGCTGCGAATGTCTCCGCCAGGCACAGCAGAGCACGTGCTTTTGGAGTGGCAAGAAGTCCGTTTGCTTTGGTCCGACTCAGTGGATGAGTTGCTGATTTTTTTGCACTTTCCCTCACCGCAAAGCTCGTCCTCAGCCCCAGGATGCATTGCAGCTGGCGACGGCCGCTGCTTTCATCCAAACATGCACAATGCTTCCTGCAGTTGGGTGGGATCACGTTCATACCACAAACGAACCGTACCAGACGGGGTTAAGGTTAGGGTTCGACCTGAAACGGTTCTGGTTAAGGTTAGGGTTCGACCTGAAACGGTTCTGGTTAAGGTTAGGGTTCGACCTGAAACGGTTCTGGTTAAGGTTAGGGTTTGACCTAAAATGGTTCTGGTTAAGGTTTGGGTTCAACATGAAGTAGTTCTGGTTAAGGTTAGGGTTCGACCTGAAATGGTTCTGGTTAAGGTTAGGGTTCAACCTGAAACGGTTCTGGTTAAGGTTAGGGTTCGACCTGAAACGGTTCTGGTTAAGGTTAGGGTTCAACATGAAGTAGTTAAGGTTAGGGTTCGACCTGAAATGGTTCTGGTTAATGTAGGGGTTCGACCTGAAATGGTTCTGGTTAAGGTTAGGGTTCAACATAAATGTTCTGGTTAAGGTTAGAGTTCGACCTGAAATGGTTCTGGTTAAGGTTAGGGTTCGACCTGAAATGGTTCTGGTTAAGGTTAGGGTTCAACATGAAGTAGTTCTGGTTAAGGTTAGGGTTCGACCTGAAATGGTTCTGGTTAAGGTTAGGGTTCGACCTGAAATGGTTCTGGTTAAGGTTAGGGTTCGACCTGAAACGGTTCTGGTTAAGGTTAGGGTTCGAGCTGAAATGGTTCTGGTTAAGGTTAGGGTTCGAGCTGAAATGGTTCTGGTTAAGGTTAGGGTTCAACATGAAGTCGTTAAGGTTAGGGTTCGAGCTGAAATGGTTCTGGTTAAAGTTAGGGTTCGACCTGAAATGGTTCTGGTTAAGGTAAGGGTTCAACATAAATGTTCTGGTTAAGGTTAGGGTTTTACCTGAAATGGTTCTGGTTAAGGTTAGGGTTCAACCTGAAACGGTTCTGGTTAAGGTTAGGGTTCGACCTGAAATGGTTCTGGTTAAGGTTAGGGTTCGACCTGAAATGGTTCTGGTTAAGGTTAGGGTTCGGGTTTGGGTCAGGCTGTCCACTATGAATGGAAGTCAGTGCAATGTCCAAATAAGGATAGCTGCACAAAAACGTGTGTGTGTGTGTGTGTGTGTGTGGGTTACAGGATAATCCTGGATCATCCTATTAAAACACAGACGGGGTTCTGGAGAGGTCCGGTGTGAGGTGTAGAGGTCTGCTCATGCCTGTGTGTACAGCCAGATGTTGAAGGGTGGAAGAGCCGTCGTGCAGCAGTCCAGCTGTGCTGCACAAGCTAACAGGCG